>NW_027100224.1:288102-344948 GCF_031753505.1 Anomalospiza imberbis
GCCCGTCTTCCCCCACTTCCGCTCCTTTTCACCCCCATTTTTCACCCAATTCCCCCCATTTTCAACCCAATTTTCTCCTAATTTTCCTCCCATTTCCGCCTCAATTTCCCCCCCATTTTCTCCTCCATTTCCCCCCACAACTTTCCCTCATTTCCCCCTCATTCCCCCCCATTTTCCCCAATTTCCCCCATTCTTACCCCATATTTTACCCCATTTCCCCCCCATTTTCCCCCGTTTCCCCTCCTTTTCCCCCATTTTTCCTCTATTTCCCCATTTTTCCTCTATTCCCCCCATTTTTCTTCTATCCCCCCATTTTCCCCGTTTCCCTCATTTTTCCCCCATTTCCCCCTCATTTTTCCCCATTACCCCCCATTTTTTCCCCCATTTCCCTCCATTTTTCCCCCATTTTTTCCTGCATTTCCCCCCCATTCCCCCCCATTTTTCCCCCCATTTTTCCTCTATTTCCCCCCCATTTTTCCCCCCATTTTCCCTCCATTTTTCCCCCATTTCCCCCCCATTTTTTCCCCATTTTTCCCCCATTTCCCCCCATTTTTTCCCCCATTTCCCCCCATTTTTTCCCTCATTTCCCCCCCATTTTTTCCTCTCTTCCCCCCCATTTTTCCCCCCCATTTTCCCCGCATTTTCCCCCCCATTTCCCCCCCCATTTTTTCCCCCATTTTTTCCTCATTTCCCCCCGTTTCCCACCGTTTTTTTCCCCCATTCCCCCCCAATTTCCCCCCTCATTTTCCCCCCCATTTCCCCCCCCATTTTTTCCCCATTTCCCCCCATTTTCCCCCCAGGATTCATTTTCTTCTGCGACGCCGTGGCCTCCTGGGTGAGCCCCAAAGACGACCTGCGGGACATGTTCTACAAGGTGTGGGGGGTGTGGGGGGCGGCGGCTCGGGGACCCCGGCGATCTCCCGGGAGGGAAGGGGGCGTTCCCCAGGGAACGCTGACCGACCCCGACCCCCCGTTCCTGGGGTCGCCCCCCACCCCCAGATCCTGCACGGCTTCAAGGCGCAGGTGGGCGAGGAGAACTGGCAGCACTTCTCGGAGCAGTTCCCCCCGCTGCTCAAGGAGCGCCTGGCCGCCTTCTACGGCGTCTGAGCGCCGCCCGCACCTGCCGCAGGTGCGGGGTGGGGTGGGGGGGGGGGGGCAGCACCCCAAAAACCCCCCCTGAGTGGGGGGGGGAGGGGCGAACATCGCCCCCCCCCTCCTCCTCCTCCTCCTCCTCCTCCCCCTCCCCAATAATCGCTGCTCCCCCCTCAGGTCGGAGCCCGGAGCCCGCACCGGGAGGGGGGTGCTGGGTGCTGCCCCCTCCCCCCACCCCCCCCCCCCGAGCCGTTGGGACCCCCCCGGGTGGGGGAGGGGGGAATTTTGGGGGGTGGGGGTGGGGCTCCAAACCCTAATGGTGGGGGTGGGGAGGGGCCCGAATCCCCGCTGGGGGAGGGCGAAAATCGGGGCTGGAGGGGCCAGCGGAGGGTGGGGGAGGGGGGGCCCGTTCCCGCGTGTCTGCCCCGTGTCCCGCCCCTCCCCCACCCCCCGCATGACGCCCCCGCCCCTCCCCCACGCGCGTCCGCAGGAAGGCGGCGGAGCCCCGGGCGGGGGCCGAGCCGCAGCCGTTGTGCTTCGTCGTGAGCGAGTCGGTGCCGCGTCCCGCGTGTTTCATTTGCCCGTTTCCGTTCGTTTTTTTACCGTTTCCAGGGCGGGGGGCGGGGGTCGGGGGGGGGGAGGGGGCGGGGAGGCGGTTGTGTCGCGCCGGCGGCACAAGAAAGGCCGTTGTGGACCGTGTGCGCTGTGTCCGTGTCCTTTGTTACCGGCGGCGGGCTCGGGATGGGGGGGGGGATGTCCCGGTGCCGCCGCGGCGCCTCCATGGCAGCGCGCCGTTCGCTTCCGGCGCCGCCCGATGACGTCACCGAGGGCTCGCACTGCCATTGGCCGCCTCGCGGGTCGCGCCGGAAGCGGCTCCCGCCGTGGCCGTGGCGACCGGGACGCGGCGGGGCCGGGCTGGGCCGCACCCGGTACCGGGGGGCGAGCGGGGGCTGCGGGCAGCGGGGGCGGCGTTGGGGCGGCTCCCGGTCCCGGGGCGGACACCGAGTCCTCCCCGACACCGGGGGTCGGCGGCGGGCGGTGTCGGTTTGGGCGGATCCCGGTGGGGTGGGGTGGGGTGAGCAGCACCGGGGCCGCGCTCGGTGCCCACCCGGTGTCCCGGTACCGGGGAGGCGGGAGGGGCGGGGGCAGCGCTCGGCGCTGACCCGCCGCCCCCCTCCGCAGCCATGGATGGGCCCCCCGCGCCCGCCGCCGCTGCCGCCGCGGAGCGCCCCGGGCCGGCGGCGGGCGCGGGGGTCCCGGGGGGGCCTCCTGGCGCTGCCGCCGGAGCTTGCTGCTGCGGATCTGCGGCTTCCTGCGGGCCCGGGACGTGCGGCGGGTGCTGCCCCGCGTGTGCCGCGCCCTGCGCGACCTGGCCCGGGACGCCGTGCTCTGGCGGCTCCGGCTGCAGCGCCGCGCCCGCCGCCCGCTGCCCGTGCTGCCAGGTGGGTCTGGGGGCGCCCCCCGGGACCCCTCCCTGCCCCCCACCCCGCTCGGGGGCTGGGAACCCTTTGGGACCCCCCACGGTTTGGGGTCCCCCCCCGCCGTGGTTTTGGGGGTCCCCTTGACGCCCCCTGCACACCGGGGACCCCCCCCCTAAAGCCCCCCGGGTGTCCCCGGGACCCTCCTGGGGCCCCCCCGGAGCCCACCCAGGACTCGGGGGGACCCTCGTGGCCCCCCCAGACCTGCCCTTGGCTCGGCCCCGCCTTCCCCCGTGCCTCTGAGGGGTCTCTGGGACGGGGCCGGGGGACCCCCCCCCCCATGATTTTGGGGCCCCCCCAGAGGAGGGGTTCGACTGGGCGGCCGCCTGCGAGGACCTGGAGGAGCACCTGGAGCGCTGGGGGGCCGGGGGCGCGCCCATGGAGCACTTCTCGCTGGACGAGGGGCACTTCGCCTCCGTCGACTCCGTGCTGCTGCTGCAGGTGGGAGGCGCGGGGAGGGGCGGGGGGGATCTTCCCTTTGTTGGGGGGGGGTCCCCAGCTGAGCTGAGCCCCCTCCCCGTCCCCAGGGGGGCTCCCTGTGCGTCTCGGGGGGCCGCGACCGCAACGTGAACCTGTGGGACCTGCGGGAGCTGGGCCGGGCTCCCCCCGGCAAGGTCCTGGTCAAGGCGCTGGGCTCGGGGCGCAGCGGCACCCACAAGGTGGGCGAGCTGCCCGACCCCCAAAAGAACCCCCTGGAGCGGGGGGTCGGGGGTCTGGCAGCACCTTTGGGTGTCCCCCCCGCCGCCCCCAGGGCTGGGTGTGGTGCTTGGCCGCCCGCGACGCCCGCGTCTGCTCCGGCTCCTGGGACAGCACCGTGAAGCTCTGGGACCTGGGCGGCCGAGGGGCAGCAGTTCGGGGAGATCAGGTGCGGCCCCGGCGGGGGTCCTGGGGGGGCTCGCGGGGGGTCCCTCTGACCCCCCCCGTCCCCTCCTCCTCCTCCTCCTCCTCCTCCTCAGGGAGAAGGCGGCCGTGCTGTGCCTCTCGTACCGCCCCGACGTGCTGGTCACCGGCACCTACGACAAGACGGTGACGGTGTACGACCCGCGAGGTACCGGGGAGGGGGTTTGGGCAGGGTGGGGGGCTCTGGGCAGGGCCCCCCCTGATTCCCCCCGCGCCCCCTCCGCAGCCGGGCAAGCCCAGGTGAGCAGCTACAAGCCCCACGCCAGCGCCGTGCTGTCGCTGGCGGCTGACGAGCGGCTGATCGTGTCCGGCAGCGAGGACCGGACCCTCGTGGTGTTCGACCGCCGCGGCGGCGCCGTGCTGCAGCGCCTGCAGGTGGGGAGGGGGGCTGTGCCCCATTCCCCAGCGCCCCCGTGCCCTCCGGGACGAGCTCCGGGGCGTCTCCTCCTCCTCCTCCTCCTCCTCAGCTGGACAATTACCTGCTGTCCATGTCCTACCGCGGCTCGCAGCTCTGGCCGGCGACAACCAGGGCCGGGTGTACCTGTTCGGCAGCGGCGGCGGCGGCTTCCAGCCGCCCGGGTAGGGATCCCGGCGTGGGAGGGGGGTCCCGGGGGGGTCAGGGACCCCCGCCCGGGGCTCACCGGGGGTTCCTGTCTCCTCCCCCCCTCTCCCCGCAGTATTTCGACGTGGGGCACCGGCTGCAGATCACGGGGCTCTGGCACTCGCTGGGCTCTCTCTACACCACGTCCACGGACAGGACGCTGCGGGTGGGGGTCCCCGCGGGGCTGGGCTGGGTGGGGATTAGGGGGGGGGGGGTCGTCCTCGGGGCTGCTGACCCCCCCCGAGCTCCGCCCGTCCCGCAGATCCACGTGCCCACGGATCCGCCGCGCACCATCTGCTCCTGGACGCACGACGACGTCCTCAACGGGGTGAGCCCCGGCACACGCGTGGGCACCGCCAGCCCCCCGCAGCCCCGGGATGCCCCCCGCAGCCCCGGGATGCCCCCCCCAGCCCCGGGATGCCCCCCCGGACCCCCCCCCCAGCCCCCCTCTGCCTCCCCCCAGATCAGCGTGGACGGCGACGTGGTGGCCGCGGCCTCGGGGGGACTCTCGGTCGAGGTGTGGAGGCTCCGGACCTGACGCCGGTGGAGGGGGAGGGGAGGGGGGGGAGGGGCTCCGGCCGCCCCCCGCGGGGTCCCCCCTGCGCCCCCACCCCCACTGCGGGGGGGCCGGGCCCGGGCGCGGGCCCGGGGGGGCTGGAAGGGTTCCGCCCGTTCGTGGGAATTAAAGGACTGGACTGGAGCGGAGCTGGTGTCCCCCCCGCGGGTCTGCGAGATTTTGGGCAGGTTTGGGCTGAATTTGGGAGGATTTGGGACGAATTTGGGTGGGTATTTGGGTGGGTTTGGGGCGAATTTGGGCTGATTTGGGGCGAATTTGGGTGGGTTTGGGGTGAATTTGGGGCGAATTTGGGTGGCTTCGGGGCGAATTTGTGCGGGTTTGGAGCGAATTTGGGCTGATTTGGGGCGAATTTGGGTGGGTTTGGGGTGAATTTGGGGCGAATTTGTGCGGGTTTGGAGCGAATTTGGGCAGGCTTGGGCTGAATTTGGGAGGATTTGGGACGAATTTGGGTGGCTTTGGGGCGAATCTGGGCTGATTTGGGGTGAATTTGGGCAGGTTTGCAGCGAATTTGGGGCAAATATGGGCAGATTTGGGACAAATTTGGGGCGAATTTGGCGGCTTTGGGGCACCACAGCGCACACCGTCCCCCGGCTGTAACGCTGCAGGGCCAAAGTGCAGGACTGCGCACCGGGACCCGTTGAAGTCCCATCCCGTTAGAGATTCCCAGCCTCATTCCCTGTCCCCTGTCCTGTGTGGTCGCCGTTCCCGCGTTCCCGGGGCCCGTTCCCTGTCCCCATTCCCGCTCCTGTCCCCGTTCTCCTGTCGCCCGTTCCGTGTTTCCATTTCTTTATTCCCCGTCCCCCCCCATCGTCCTGGTCCCTGTCCCGGTCCCGTATTCCTGGTCCCATTCCTCCCAGTCCAGGGGGATCCCCCTGGATTGGGACACCCCAAATCCCCAAAATCTCCAGGACCCCCAAAATCCAGGGATCCCCAAATCCCTGGGACCCCCCCAAATCCTGGGACCCCCCAAATCCCTGGGACCCCCCCCAAATCCGGGGATCCCCAAATCCCTGGGACCCCCCCAAATCCGGGGATCCCCCAAATCCCTGGGACCCCCCCAAATCCCTGGGATCCCCCAAATCCCTGGGACCCCCCAAATCCGGGGATCCCCAAATCCCTGAGACCCCCCAAATCCTTGGGACCCCCCAAATCCGGGGATCCCCAAATCCCTGAGACCCCCCAAATCCTTGGGACCCCCCCCCCAGATCCGGGGATCCCCAAATCCTGGGATCCCCCAAATCCCTGGGACACCCCAAATCGGGGATCCCCAAATCCCTGGGAACCCCCCCAAATCCGGGGATCCCCAAATCCCTGGGACCCCCCAAATCCCTGGGACCCCCTCCCCCTTTTCCGCCCCTCCCCCCCGCCGCAGTGCCGCGCGCTCCGCGCACGCGCGCCCTCCGCGCCCCGCCTCCCCCCGCTCCCTTCCCCGCCTTCTCATTGGCCGCGGCGGGAGAGCGCCGCGCTGATTGGCTGCGTGGCCGATTGATTGACAGCTCAGTTAGGCTAGGGAAGGGGGGGAAGCGGCCGAGCGCGCCTCCCATTGGCTGCCGCGCCGCGGGTGGGCGTGGCCTCACCCATCCATCACTGGGGAGGGGGGCAGCGCTCCGCGTTCCCATTGGCTGCTCCCGCGGTGGGAGGGGGCCCGGGCCGCCGCGCGCGCGCCCCTCTGCTCGCCTCTCATTGGCCGCGCCGGCGCTGAGGCGCCGCGCCATTGGCCGAGCGCGCCCGGTGGGCGTGGCCGCGGCGCGGGGCGGGACGCGCAGGCGCGGGCCCGGCGCTCCCTGAGGCGGCGGCGGTGGCTCCGGCGGCTCCTTTGTTCCCCCGCCGGGACCGGCTCGGGATCGCGTCGGGATCGGGCCGGCATGAGCCCCGGGAAGGGCTCCGGGAAGCGCTCCGGCTCCGGTAAGGCCGGCTGAGGGTGGGTGAGGGGAGGATACGGCGGCCCGCGAGGGTCACGGGCCCTTTGTTCGGCACCGGCGGCGCCCTCAGCGCGGGGCCTTGGGGGTTCCCCTCCCCCCCGCAGGATCGGCACCCCCCCCTCAGCCCCTTCGGGATCGATCCCCTCAGAGGATCCCCCCTCAGAGGATCCCCTCAGAGGATCCTCTCTCAAGGATTCCCCCTCAGCCCCCTCAGGATCCATCCCCCCTCCGAATATCCCCCCTCAGCCCCTTCGGGATCGATCCCCTCAGAGGACCCCCCCTCAGAGGATCCCCCCTCAGAGGATCCCCTCAGAGGATCCTCTCTCAAGGATTCCCCCTCAGCCCCCTCAGGATCCATCCCCCCTTCGAATATCCCCCCTCAGCGCCTTCGGGATCCATCCCCTCTCGGAGGATCCCCTCAAAGGCTCCCCTCAGGATCGATCCCCCTTTTGGGATCCTCCCTCAATCCCCTCAGGGTCGATCCCCTTTTGGGATCCCCCCCTCAATCCCCTCAATCCCCTCAGGATCGATCCCCCCTCATGGGATCCCCTCAGGATCCACCCCCCCTCAGAGGATCCCCCATCCTAAATCCCCCTTTGCCCCTTTCTTTTATCCCGATTTCCCCCCAGATCCGCTTTTCCCACACCCCTGCATCCCCTGTTCCTCCCCTTGCCCTCCACATCCCACTGGCCTCACGCAAATTTCCCTTTTTTCCCCAGAAATATTCCCGGGTTTTTTCCGTTTTTGTCCTTCCCGGGGCCACCGAACCCCCCTGGGTCCTCCCCAACCGAGGCCCTTCCCAGTTACATTTTTGGGAATTCCGTTTAAAAATCCCAGTTACGTTTTTGGGAATCCCGTGTAAAAATCCCAATTATATTTTATTCCATTTAAAAATCCCAGTTACGTTTTTGGGAATCCCGTGTAAAAATCCCAATTATGTTTTATTCCATTTAAAAATCCCAGTTACGTTTTTGGGAATCCCGTGTAAAAATCCCAGTTATGTTTTATTCCATTTAAAAATCCCAATTACAGTTTTTGGGAATCCCGTATAAAAATCCCAGTTATGGTTTTGGGAACCCTGTTTGGGAATCCCAGTTATATTTTTGGGAATTTCATTTGGAAATCCCAAATATGTTTTTGGGAACCCCATTTTAAAATCCCAGTTATGTTTTCGGGAACCCCAGTTATGGTTTGGAAAATAATAATAATAATAATAATAATAATAATAATAATAATAAAAATAAAAAAACAATCATAATAATAGTTGTTATTTTATTAGTATGTAGTAATATATATATAATAAATATAATTATATAGTGACATGTAGTACATGATGTATGTATTGTATATAATATATGCTGTAGTTAAGTAATTTACGTAAAAGTTAATTTTATCAAAGTAAAATAACGTAAAAATAATGAAATAGTTGCTGTAATTTAATAACAATAAATTTGATGTTAAAATAAAATATAAGAATAACCACATTGTAATGCATGATATATAGAAATTATGCATAATACATTAATGTTATATATAAATATAAAGTAGTTATTGATTATGTAAAGATAATAGCATACAATTTAAAAACATTCATTGCAGATTTTATTAGTATTGTGATCCATGAGTATAGTTTTTATAACGATTAACATATTTTAAAGTATTTTTTCCCTGCAAGCCCACAAATTCCCCAAAAATCCCCCAGATTAGCCTCATCCATGAGAAAATCTCCGTTTTTTAGGAATTTTCTGCTCTGCTAATGCTGCTGGATCATGAAATTCCCAATTAATTCCTAATTAATTCTCATTTTCCCCCCAGCCTGGCGTTAGGCGCTCGTCCCTGCGAGGCATTGAGGACTACCATGCCCTTAGGTAGGTGCTTGAATAAAATTAAATTCAGAGGAAAAGGGGAGGCACGGAGAAAATTTCAAATAATTAAATTTTGGTTATTTAATTAAAATGGAATAATTTTTATTACATAAAAAAAACGATATTAAATGGAAAAGAGGGGGAATGGAGAAAATGTCAAATAATTAAATTGGAATTGTTTAACAAAAGTACGTAATTTTTATTAAATAAAAAATTAAATGAAAAAGAGGAGGAATGGAATAGTAAATGGAGAAAACAGAAATAATTAAATTTTGTTGCTTATGTTTTATGCATTTTTATAAATTTATTCTTTTCTACTACATAAGTGCTGCATATTTATATAAATTAATTTAAATGAAATAACTTTTATGGAAGTAAAAATTAAATGAAAAGAGAGAGAGGAGGAATGGAGTAGGAAACAGAGAAAATTTCAAACGATTGAATTGCAATTATTGAATTATTAAATTGTTCTTTGGATTCCTCATGCCTGAGCACACACTGGGCAGAGTTCCTTGCTCATTCCGTGGTCGTGGACTGGAAAGGGTATTTCCCACCTGGTGCTCCCTCGGTTCCAGAATGATTAATCATTAATTATCAATTATTAGTCATTAATTAATCCCAGAATTAACCAGATCCCTGTTGCAGGTGCCCGTTGCCAGCTCCTGGTGTGAGATGGCCACTCCGGAGCCCCCACTGGGAGGGATCCCCCGGCTCTCCCTCAGTCACAGAATGATTAATTATTAATTATTAATCATTAATTAATCCCAGAATTAACCAGATCCCCGTTGCAGGTGCCCGTTGCCAGCCCCTGGTGTGAGATGGCCACTCCGGAGCCCCCCCTGGGCGGGACCCCCCCGGCCCGGCCCCTCTCCCGGGCCTGGCCCATCCCCGGGCTCCATGCTGGGCCCTTCCCCCGGCCCTTCTCCCGGCTCCGGACACTCCGGACACTCCGGACACGCGCTGCCGGCGCCGGGGTACGCCCCGGACACCATCCACCCCCTGCACAAGGTGAGACACCCCAGCACCCCAGGACGCCAGACCTCAGACACCCTCGGGTTGGGTGGGATTGATGGTTTTGGGATTGTCCGAGGTGAGCAATCCCAGAATTCCAGAATCCCAGACCTCAGACACCCTCGGGTTGGGTGGGATTGATGGTTTTGGGATCGTCCGAGGTGAGCAATCCCAGAATTCCAGAATTCCAGTCCTCAAACACCCTCGGGTTGGGTGGGATTGATGGTTTTGGGATCGTCCGAGGTGAGCAATCCCAGAATTCCAGAACCCCAGACCTCAGACACCCTCGGGTTGGGTGGGATTGATGGTTTTGGGATCGTCCAAGGTGAGCAATCCCAGAATTCCAGAATCCCAGACCTCAAACACCCTCGGGTTGGGTGGGATTGATGGTTTTGGGATCATCCAAGGTGAGCAATCCCAGAATTCCAGACCTCAAACCTTCGGCTTCGGCTGGGACTGATGGTTTTTCCTTTTTCTGCCTGTGCCGTTGAAGGCTGAACCATCCAATTAAGAAACGACACCTTAATTATTTTCACTTTTAACCCAATGACTGATCCCTCGAAGTCCACAACGTGGATTTTTCTGTCCAATTGCAAAATATCACCCAAAGCCGTGGAGAATAGAAGGTGAAGGAGGTGACGAAGAAGAAGGTGAAGAAGAAGAGAAGAAGGTGAAGAAAAGAAGAAGGAGGTGAAGAAGAAGGGGAAGAAGAAGGTGAAGAACAAGGTGAGGAAGGAGGAGAAGAAGAAGAAGGAGAAGAAGAAGGTGAAGAAGAAGAGAAGAAGATGAAGAAGAAGGAGGTGAAGAAGAAGACAAGAAGATGAAGAAGGAGGTGAAGAAGAAGTTGAAGGAGAAGAAGGTGGTGAAGGAGAAGAAGAAGGAGGGGAAGGTGAAGGAGAAGATGGAGAAGAAGGTGAAGACAGAGAAGAAGATGAAGAAGAAAAGAAAGTGGAGAAGAATGAGAAGGTGAGGAAGATGGAGAAGAAGAAGGAGAGGAAGGTGAAGAAGAAGATGGAGAAGAAGAAGAAGGTGAAGGAAGAAAGAGAAGGAGAAGAAGAAGAAGGAGTCCAGAAAGACTCTCCTGCTCCAAAAATGCGCTGGAAAACCTCAGGAATGGGAAAATCCCCCATCCCAGCCCCATTAACGAACTCATTAATTGAGAGCTTTTTCCTCCTGGATTTGGGGCTTTAACAGCAATTCCTCTCCTGTAATCCGGGGGGGTTTCAATTTAAAAAATCCAGGGAACTGTGCTGTGGGAAGGCAGAGCAGCTGGAACCTGGCCTTTGTGGGAATAACGAAATGGGCTCTGCAGCTCCCTGGGAGTTCTGCGGGGTGGGCGGGTCGGGAGCGGAGTTTCCTGCAGGAATTCTCTGTTGATTTCCCGGGATTCTCCCCCCTGCAGCCCCTGGAGGCGATGCACGAGAAGGGAATGTCGGAGGATCCGCGCTACGGGCAGATGAAGGGAATGGGAATGCGCCCGGGGGGGCACGCGGGAATGGGGCCCCCCCCCAGCCCCATGGATCAGCATTCCCAAGGTTGGGAGCACGGGAAGGGGGGAAGGGGAGGAGCCGGGGCCAAATCCTGGATTTTGGGAGGTTTTCAGCATTCCCAAGGTTGGGAGTGTGGGAAGGGGGCAAGGAGGGGAACCATGTCCAAATCCTGGATTTGGATTTTGGGAGGTTTTCAGCATTCCCAAGGTTGGGATCGTGGGAAGGGGAGAAAGGGGAGGAGCTGTGTCCAAATCCTGGATTTTGGATTTTGGGAGATTTTCAGCATTCCCAAGGTTTAAATCCTGTATAGCAGGGCATAAATCCTGGGTTTTGGTAGCACTCCAGGGGATTTCCAGGTCTGCATGGTGGATTTTGGGAGGGGATTCCTTGCTCCTTATTCCTGGCTAACAGATTTGGGAGCAGATTTCCCTTTCCAACTGCCTCGAGGAAGGGTTGGGAATGGGATTTCCCATTCCAGCTCCCTCTAGGATGGGTTGGGAATGGGATTTGCCATTCCAGCTCCCTCTAGGATGGGTTGGGAATGGGATTTCCCATTCCAGCTCCCTCTAGGATGGGTTGGGAATGGGATTTGCCATTCCAGCTGTCTCTAGGATGGGTTGGGAATGGGATTTGCCATTCCAGCTGTCTCTAGGGTGGGTTGGGAATGGGATTTGCCATTCCAGCTGCCTCGAGGAAGGGTTGGGAATGGGATTTGCCATTTCAGCTCCCTCTAGGATGGGTTGGGAATGGGATTTGCCATTCCAGCTGCCTCTAGGATGGGTTGGGAATGGGATTTGCCATTCCAGCTGCCTCTAGGATGGGTTGGGAATGGGATTTGCCATTCCAGCTGCCTCGAGGAAGGGTTGGGAATGGGATTTGCCATTCCAGCTCCCTCTAGGATGGGTTGGGAATGGGATTTGCCATTCCAGCTGCCTCTAGGATGGGTTGGTGTTACTTTGGTGCTCCGTGCAATAGATTGGTGAGCAGATTTCCCATCCCTGTGGGGTTTAGGCTGGAAATCCTTAATTTCCGCTGGCTCCAGCCGCAAACCCCTCCTTTCCCCTTGGAGCTCACCCCTTTGCACCGCTCCCGTGTTCCCTGCCAGGTTACCCATCCCCGCTGGGGGGCTCGGAGCACGCCTCCAGCCCGGTGCCATCCAACGGCCCCTCCAGCAGCGCCGCGGGCGGCTCCGGCGCCGCGCTGGACGGCTCCGGCTCCGACTCGCCGGCGCTGGGCCGGGGCCCGTCCCCGTTCAACGCCGCCCAGCTGCACCAGCTCCGTGCCCAAATCATGGCCTACAAGCTGCTGGCACGGGGGCAGCCGCTGCCAGAGCATCTCCAGGTGGCCGTCCAGGGCAAGCGGCCGCTGCCGGGGATGCAGCCGCAGATTCCTGCTCTACCTCCGCCCGCCGGCGCCGCGCAGGGCCCGGGGCAAGCGCCCGGAGCGGGGCCGGCGCCGCCCGGGTATTCCAGACCTCACGGTGAGGAGGGGCTGGGGGGAATGAGGGGGGCGCTGGGAAGGTCTGGAGTGAGCTGGGGATGTGTCCTGGAGTGTCCTGGGGGATCCACGGGGAGCTCGTCCTTGTTCTGTCCTGGGATCTGCGGGGAGCTCATCCCTTTTCATCCGGGGATCTGTGGGGAGCTCATCCCTTTTCATCCTGGGATCTGTGGGGAGCTCATCCCTTTTCATCCTGGGATCTGTGGGGAGTTTGTCCTGTTCTGTCCTGGGATCTGCGGGGAGCTCATCCCTTTTCATCCAGGGATCTGTGGGGAGCTCATCCCTTTTCCATCCTGGGATCTGTGGGGAGCTCATCCCTTTTCCGTCCTGGGATCTGTGGGGAGCTCATCCCTTTTCATCCTGGGATCTGTGGGAAGCTCATCCCTTTTCATCCTGGGATCTGTGGGGAGCTCATCCCTTTTCATCCTGGGATCTGTGGGGAGCTCATCCCTTTTCATCCTGGGATCTGTGGGAAGCTCATCCCTTTTCATCCAGGGATCTGTGGGGAGCTCATCCTGTTCCATCTCACATTATCCTGGGAAATCCAGGGAAGCCGGTCCTGGGATGTTCATGGAGAGCTTGTCCCATTTTATCCATGGGAAACATTTGGTCCCAGTATCCCCCAGTCTGGGTTTCCTCCTCTGCTCCCATCCGTGTTCTGGGGGATCCAAGGGGATCCTGTTCCATCCTGGGATCTGTGGGGAGCTCATCCTGTTCCATCTCACATTATCCTGGGAAATGCAAGGGAGCTTTTCCCGTTCTATCCCAGGGGATCGTTTGCTCCCTGTTTGGGTTTCCATCCGTGTCCATGGGCATTCCAGGGGCTGGGATTTTGGATCCATCCAGGCTCTGGCAGTTCAGGGGAAAGGGGGCTGTACCTGAGGCTCTTCCCCAGGAGTCAACATCCTCATGGGATTTCCCTCTTTTTTTTCCCTTTTCTGCCCGATTTTTGGGAATTTCCAGGAATAGGAGGGCCCAACATGCCCCCTCCCGGACCCTCAGGAGTTCCCCCCGGCATGCCGGGACAGCCCCCCGGGGGCCCCCCCAAGCCCTGGCCAGAAGGTAAGACCTGGATCACAAAATTCCTGGGAATTCATCCCAAATCTGTGAGCTCTGGGGGGTGGGAATGGAAGGAAGTTCCTGGTTAAAACCCTGGAACTGGAGCTGGAATTCTGTGAAGGGCTGGTTTAACTTCCATGCTGGAGCTTTGCAGGGATGCCCGTGCCCATTCCAAGATAGATATCTGTAGTGTTTTAGGAATTGTGCTTAATTTTCCAGAGGTTTGGGGAAATTGGGGTTGATTTCCAGACAAATTATTGGACTTTTTTGGGGATTTGGGGTCGATTTCCAGGTAACTAATAGGAATTCTGGGGGGAATCATGATGAATTCCCCCTTAAATCTCTGCGGTTACTCCACAAGCTCATTCCGAGTCAGATATTTAAATTTCTGTGGGATTCCCCTTCACTCCCAACCCAACAATTAGGATTTTTTGCAGGAATTGATACCCAAATCCCCCGGGGAAGCCGCTCCCGTGTGCCCGGGCCGGCATTCCCAAAATTCCCTGTCCCCACAGGGCCGCTGTCGGCGGCGGCTCCGGGCGGGGCCCCCCAGAAGCTGCTGCCACCCCCTCCCGCCGGCCGCCCGTCCCCCGTGCCCCCGGCCGTGCCCCCGGCGTCCCCCGGGCCCCCCCCGCCCTCGCCGGGGCAGCCGGCGCCGCCGGCGCTGCCGATCCACCCCAAGCAGAACCGGATCACCCCCATCCAGAAACCCCGCGGGCTCGACCCCGTGGAGATCCTGCAGGAGCGCGAGTACAGGTACGGCCACGCCCGGGCGTGGTTCTGCTGCGCGTTCCCTCTTCCCCAGGCCCCTCTGGAGCCTTCCACCTGCTCCTCTTCTCCGTTTCTCTCTTTCCTCCCCTTCTCTTTGCTCTCTTTCTCTCTCTTCTCTTTCCTTTTCTCCTTTTTTCCTTCCCACCCTTCATCTCCTTCTCTTTTTTCTTCTCCTTCCCATCTTTTTTTCTTTTCCTTCATTCTCTTCCTTTTCCTCTCCTTCTTACTCCTCCTCTCCTTCTCTTTTTTCTTCTTCTTCCCACCCTTTCATTATTTTCCTTCTTCCTCTTCATTTTCTTCTTGATACTCCTCATCTCCTGTTCTCCCTTCCCACCCTTCATCTTTTCTTTTCTCTTCTCCTTCCTATCCTTTTTTCCTTCTTCCTCTTCCTTTTCTTCTCCTTCCTACTTCCTCCTCTCCTTCCTCTTTTTCCTTCTCCTCTTGCCCTGTTGTTCCCATACAGCAAGAGGACAATTTCCTTGGAAATGTCTCCTCCCATCCCCAACTTCCCACCATGCAATTTTCCCTCTTCCCAACATCCACAGGGATGAGCAGGAGAACGTTCTCCTTGGAGATTCCCAAGGTTTCTCCCATCTGCATCTGCCTCCATCCCATTTTTATCCTTCCCGAGATTCAGAGGGATGAGCAGGAGCACGTTTTCCGTGCAGGTTCTTCCTGACCCTTTCCTGACCACGCTCCAGCCCTGTTGTGTCCTTATTCCCATGGAGATCCCCAAAAGTCATCCCAAGATTCTGGGAGCGACTTCTCAGCGCCCCCACCCTGCTCCCACACCCTTCCCAGCAGGAACTAGGTCAGGAATGGATCAGGAATGATCCCAAAATTCCACCCTCCTCCTCCTCAGGCTCCAAGCCCGCATCGCCCACCGCATCCAAGAGCTGGAGAACCTCCCCGGCTCCTTGGCCGGGGACCTGCGGACCAAAGCAACCATCGAGCTCAAGGCTCTGCGGCTGCTCAACTTCCAGCGCCAGGTGAGCGCCGGGATTCGGGACTTTCGGGCGTCCAGGTGACTCGGGAAGTTTAAAAGTCTTGGTTTTCCTGCCCTTTCTGCACTTAAACAAGTCTGAATGCGTAGGGTTGGCTCCTTGAGGTTGTTTATTGTCGCAGGCACATTCTTCTCTCGCTCAGGACATTTTCACAGAGCACAGAGGAAAGAAAGAGAAAACAATTTCTATTTCTGCTCCTTCTTTTTCCCATGTGGGATGTGTTTGGAGAATTATCTACCCGGGGTGATGGCTTGGTTGGATTCTGGTGAGGATTGTTTGAGCCTGATGGCCAACCCAATCCACTCCAACCCAATCCAATCCAAACCAATCCAACCCAATCCAATCCACTCCACTCCAATCCAATCCAATCCAACCCAATCCACTCCAACCCACTCCAAACCAATCCAACCCAATCCAATCCACGCCAATTCAATCCACTCCAACCCACTCCAATCCAAACCAGTCCAACCCAATCCAATCCACTCCAACCCACTCCAACCCAATCCACTCCAATCCACTCCAACTCACTCCAATCCAAACCAATCCAACCCAACCCAATCCACTCCAACCCACCTGTGGCTGCACTCTCAGAGAGGGTCACGAGTTGTGAGTTAGATTTGGTAGTTAGAAAAGCAGGTTTGTAGTTTCAGTATCTGCTGTAAATAGTATATTAATGTATTACAGCATAGTTACAATAAAGAAACCGTTCCGCCTTCTGAGCTGGAGTCGGGCATCATCACTTCTGCCCGCCGGGCTCACCTGCATTTACAATAGTTTATTTTTCTCTTATCTATAACATTTTTTCTCTGACTTGCTGAGCTCTGTCTAGCAAGTTGGCTGTGGTATTTTCCCTGCCCTTCAGGGAAAGGTGTTTACGTTTTATACTAAAAACCGCTGTACCACGTTTGCAGCGATGTTCCAGTATCCGTCATTTCTGTTGGGCAGCGTGTCTCTGCCTTAAACCAACAGAAAAGTGTCACCATCACAGCAGGACACAGAGGGCGAGGAGAAGGAGAAGAAGGCCAGGACACCCCCAAATCCCTCCATCTTGTCTCCTTGAACTCCATTCTAAAAAGCCCCAAAATTCTAATTTTTACTTAGTGTTAACTCAGCTACCACGCTATTTAAACCTTTGTGGCTTGTAATTCCTCACACAGAGTTGGCAGCTTTCCCCATGGGCTAAAATCAAAGCCACAGCTGTTTTTGACTTTGTGCCAGGGTCCCCGAGCCCCCTGCCAGGATCTCGAGCCAGCCAGAGGGACGTCCTGGATTCCCACACGGGAGCAGGAACGCCGTGCTGGTGGCTCAGGGGGGTTTTCTTGGGGTTGCAGCTGCGGCAGGAGGTGGTGGTGTGCATGCGGCGGGACACGGCGCTGGAGACGGCGCTCAACGCCAAGGCCTACAAGCGCAGCAAGCGGCAGTCGTTGCGCGAGGCCCGGATCACGGAGAAGCTGGAGAAGCAGCAGAAGATCGAGCAGGAGAGGAAGCGCCGGCAGAAGCACCAGGTCGGGGGATTCCCAGATTCTGGGAATTCCAGGTCGGGGCATTCCTGGGAATCGGGGCAGGGATGGAAGTTTTCGGGGAATTGTCCGGTTTGGGGCCTGGGGGAGGTTGGCTCTGGATGATGGTGGTCAAGGTTTGGTGATGGCTGTTGGGAACGCTCAATGGCCCTTGGGACACCTTGATGGCTGTTGGGACTGTACAACGGCTGCTGGGACCCTCTACTGACCACTGTGACCTCTGCTGATCACTGGGACCCTCTACTGACCACTGGCACCATACAGTGGCTGCTGGGACCCTCTAATGACCATTGGGACCCTCTACTGACCATTGGGTCCATACATTGTCTTCTGAGACTCTCCTATGGCCATTGGGATCTTCTGCTGACCATTGGGACCCTCTACTGGCCATTGGGACCATACGATGGCTGCTGGGACCCTCTGCTGACCATTAGGACCCTCTGCTGACCGTTGGAACCCTCTTCTGTCCATTAGGACTTTCTAATGTCCATTAGGACCCTGTACTGACCACTAGGACCCTCTGCTGACCATTAGGACATTCTGCTGACCACTGGAACCTTCTGCTGACCATTAGGACCCTCTACTGACCATTGGAACCCTCTTCTGTCCATTAGGACTTTCTAATGTCCATTAGGACCCTGTACTGACCACTAGGATCTTCTACTGACGATTAGGACATTCTGCTGACCATTGGAACCCTCTGCTGACCATTAGGACCCTCTGCTGACCATTAGGACCCTCTACTGACCACTGGAACCCTCTGCTGACCATTAGGACCCTCTGCTGACCATTAGGACCCTCTACTGACCATTAGGACCCTCTACTGACCACTGGAACCCTCTGCTGACCATTAGGACCCTCTGCTGACCATTAGGACCCTCTACTGACCATTAGGACCCTCTACTGACCACTGGAACCCTCTGCTGACCATTAGGACCCTCTACTGACCATTAGGACCCTCTACTGACCACTGGAACCCTCTGCTGACCATTAGGACCCTCTACTGACCATTGGAACCCTCTGCTGACCATTGGAACCCTCTGCTGACCATTAGGACCCTCTGCTGACCATTGGAACCCTCTGCTGACCATTGGAACCCTCTGCTGACCATTAGGACCCTCCAATTCCCACCTCTCTCTCCCAACCCCCCGCGCGACCCCTCCCAACTGCCCCTTTCCACCCTCCCGTGCCGCCGCCGCGATCCGACGGCCGCGTTCCCTTCCCGCAGGAATACCTCAACAGCATCCTGCAGCACGCCAAGGACTTCAAGGAGTACCACCGGAGCGTGAGCGGGAAGATCCAGAAGCTGACCAAGGCCGTGGCCACCTACCACGCCAACACCGAGCGCGAGCAGAAGAAGGAGAACGAGCGCATCGAGAAGGAGCGGATGCGCCGGCTGATGGTGAGCTGGGAAAAGGGACAGGACGGGCGGGATTGGCATGGATGGCCGGGCCCGGAGGGTGGTCAGTGGTCCGGCTGGTGGCCGGCCACCTGCGGTGTCCCTCAGGGGTCAGTTGTGGCCAGTTTTTATTGATGACGCGTGTCGCTGTTGGACACGAAATGAGTACAGAGAGGTTTGGGAAGTTCAGAGGAGAAAAAGAGCCAGTTTTATTCCACCACCTGGCGTTTCTGGAATTCCAGAGGTGACCGTGGATTGGAGGATGGAGTTGCCACCTCTCCAACCACACTGGCCCAGAGAGACCAATCCATCATTGCTCTCCACTCGCGGAGAAACACGTAAACAATTCTATTCCTACGTGGAATTGTGCGGGAGCTCCGACTCCCAAACGTGCAAGCATGGTCAGAAGGCTGAAGAAGTTCCATGAGGACTTCAAAGCTTCCAAAAGAGCCAGAAAAGAGAACATAGCACCTGTAAAAATCGGGGCAACAGACGAGGACGGGGGCGTTGAGTCTCCCGTTAGTGAATCTGCAGGTGGCACTGAGGAGGGAGCTGTGCCCATCTGCTGGAAGGTAGCCAGCCGTGCGCCCTGGTGGCCAAGAGAGCCAGCCTGGCCTGGGTCAGGAAGGGTTGGGAATCCTGTGAAATTGGGAATCCTGTGACTCCTGTGATTCTGTGAATTCTGGAGTTCTGTGATTCTGTGAATCCTGTGAAATTGTGAATCCCGGGAATCCTGTGATTCTGGGAATCCTTTGAATTCTGTGAATCCTGTAATTCTGTGAATCCTGTGAAATTAGGAATCCTGGGAATCCTGTGATTCTGGGAATCCTTTGAATTCTGTGAATCCTGTGATTCTGTGAATCCAGTGAAATTGGGAATCCTGGGAATCCTGTGATTCTGTGAATCCAGTGAAACTGGGAATTCTGGGAATCCTGTGATTCTGTGAATCCAGTGAAATTGGGAATCCTGGGAATCCTGTGATTCTGTGAATCCAGTGAAACTGGGAATCCCGGGAATCCTGTGATGCTGTGAGTCCTGTGAATCCTTCAGCAGCACCTTCATCCTCGCCCCGGGTGCCGAGGCTCGCCCAGGGCGACGCGGGGCGAGCTCGGGGTGCCCCCAGCTGACCCCGAAGGTGTTTCTCACCCCGGGCAGGCCGAGGATGAGGAGGGCTACCGCAAGCTCATCGACCAGAAGAAGGACAAGCGCCTGGCATACCTGCTGCAGCAGACCGACGAGTACGTGGCCAACCTGACCGAGCTGGTGAGGCAGCACAAGGCGGCCCAGGTGGCCAAGGAGAAGAAGAAGAAGAAGAAGAAGAAGGTGGGATGAAGGAGAGAGCCAGGAATGGCTGGTGGAGGGAGCGCCAGGGCTGGGCTGCCCAGGCTGACTCCCCGTCCTTCCTCTCCTTCCACCTCCTCCTCCTTCTCCTCTTCATTTCTCTCTTTACTCTCTTTCTCTCTTCTCCTTCCTCTTCTCCTCTTTCCTTTTCTCCTCTCCTTTTCTTCCTTCCCACCCCTTGTCTCCTTCCCTTTCTTCTTCTCATTCCTGTCCTTTTTTCCTTCTTCCTCTTTCTCTTCCTTTTCCTCTCCTTCCTTCTCCTCTCCTTCCCTTTTTTCTTCTCCTTCCTATCCTTTTCTTTCCTTTTCTTCTTCCTCTTCCTCCTCTCCTCCTTCCTCTTCCTCCTGCTCTTGCCCCGTTGCTCCCACAGAAGGCAGAGAACGCTGAGGGACAGGCTCCAGCCATCGGCCCCGATGGGGAGGTGAGTGCGGGCTCATCCCGCAGATCCTGGGATCCACAGGGGTCCACAGGGATCCACAGGGATCCGGGAGGGGTCCACAGGGATCCAGGAGGGGTTCACGGATCCAGGAGGGATCCACAGGGATCCAGGAAGGATCCACAGGGATCTGGGAAGGATCCACTGGGTTCCACCCACTCCAGCCCACCATGGGCAGGGAGTGCTGTCCATGCCCTAACCCGGTCCATCAGAATCCTCCTTTCCCCCCCATTTTTTTCCCCAATCGGGGGGACTTTTGGGGCTGGGAATTCCCAGTCCCGATCCTGGGGGATTTTTGGGCCTGAGAACTCCCAATCCCAATCCCACTCGCAGCCCCTGGACGAGACCAGCCAGATGAGCGACCTCCCGGTGAAGGTGATCCACGTGGAGAGCGGGAAGATCCTGACCGGCACCGACGCGCCCAAGGCCGGGCAGCTGGAGGCCTGGCTGGAGATGAACCCGGGGTATGCTGGGACTACTGGGAGTACTGGGAGTACTGGGAATGAGCCCGGGGTATGCTGGGAACACTGGGAATGAACCATGGGAGAGGCTGGGAATACTGGGAATGCTGGGACCAGGGACCTGGGAGTTCCAGAGCCAAATCCCACGTGGAATTCCCTGTTTTCCTCCCCAGGTATGAGGTGGCTCCACGCTCCGACAGCGAGGAGAGCGGCTCCGAGGAGGAGGAGGAGGTGAGGAAGGCCCCACCACAATCCCACTGGGAATGTTCTGGAAAGAGCAGCAAAGAGCTTGGAAATGGCTGTTTGGCAGCTCAGAAAAAAATGGAATGAAATGGGGCAAAACAGGGAGAGAACGTGGAAGAAAATGAGGCAGAATTGTAAAATAAAGTGGGACAGAATAGTAAAATACCGTGGATTAAAATGGGACAGAACAGTAAAACCAAATGTTAATTTACTGATATCACACCCTTTTAATTAACTGCACCCCCACAATCTCAATGCTACCAATTAATTTTGGCAGCTTTTTTTAACAGCTTTAAGTCAAATTTAGTGTTCTTAAACTTCAAAATTTTTACCCTTTTTGTTTTTAATTTTTAAGTTTTCTACCGATACCACGCCCTTTTAATTAACGACACCCCCGTAATCTCAGCGTTCCAAATTAATTTTGGAACATTGTTTTTTTGGTTTTTTTTTTTACATCTTCAGCTCAAATGTAGTTTTTTCTTCCCAGGAGGAGGAAGAGGAGCAGCCCCAGCCAGCCCAACCAGCGCTGCCCGTGGAGGAGAAGAAGAAAATTCCAGATCCAGACAGCGACGATGTCTCGGAAGTGGACGCCCGGCACATCATCGAGTGAGCCCTTCCTCCCTCCCTTCCTCTTCCTCATCCACACCTGGGATGTCCTTTTTTCCTTCCTCCTCCTCCTCTCCTTCCCTTTTTTTTTCTCTTTCCTATCCTTTTTTTTCTTCTTCCTTTTCCTGGTGCTCCGTGACCCTTTATCCCAGTTTTTATCCCATTTTATCCCATTTTTCCCCCCACACTCCGTTCCCCCCCTCTCTGACCCCATTCCCTGGTGCTCCGTGACCCTTTATCCCAGTTTTTATCCCATTTTATCCCATTTTTCCCCCCACACCCCGTTCCCCCCTCTCTGACCCCGTTCCCTGGTGCTCCATGACCCTTTATCGCGCTTTTCCGAGCAGGAATGCCAAGCAGGACGTGGATGATGAGTATGGGGTGTCTCAGGCACTGGCACGGGGTCTCCAGTCCTACTACGCCGTGGCTCACGCCGTGACCGAGCGCGTGGACAAGCAGTCGGCCCTGATGGTCAACGGCGTCCTCAAGCAGTACCAGGTGTGGGAACGTGGGAGATGTGGGGAGAAAACGGGGATGGGATGGTGGGAGCTGGAGCTGGATGAAGATCTGAGGTGGGACAATGGGATTGAGGAGCTGGATGAGGATCTGAGGTGGGACAATGGGATTGAGGAGCTGGATGAGGATCTGAGGTGGGACGATGGGATTGAGGAGCTGGATGAGGATCTGAGGTAGGGCAGTGGGATTGAGGAGCTGGATGAGGATCTGAGGTGGGACAATGGCTGCAGCAGGATAAGGAGCCAGAGGTGGGAAGGAATAATGAGCTGGAGAGGGATAATGAATCTGAGGTGGTGTGGGGTAATAAATGGAATGGTTTAAATTAATAAATAATTAAAGTACTATTAATTTATTATAAATGAATGTACAATAAATAAATGGAGCTGAGGCCAGGGTGGGATAATGAGCTGAACTCACTCCCTGCTGAGAGCCAGACCCACCAAGTGGAATATCCCAGTTCCTGGCTCTGAATAATTAACCGGGCCTCATTACCAGCTCATTTGCATGCAGCCAGGCGGCGAGGGGCCGTGTTCCCACCCTAATCTGCATTCCCACAGATCAAAGGCTTGGAATGGCTGGTGTCCCTCTACAACAACAACCTCAACGGGATCCTGGCCGACGAGATGGGACTGGGGAAGACCATCCAGACCATCGCCCTCATCACGTACCTCATGGAGCACAAGAGGATCAACGGCCCCTTCCTCATCATCGTCCCGCTCTCGTGAGTGCCCAGAGAGTCCCACGTCTCTCCAGCCCCACGTTCCCGAGATTCCCACCCTTTTTCCGTCTGTCTTTCCCCACAGGACTTTGTCCAACTGGGCCTATGAGTTCGACAAATGGGCTCCTTCCGTGGTCAAGGTCTCCTACAAGGTTAGTGCTGAATTCCTTGGATCTCATTTCTTTGGGTTCCATTTCTTTGGGTTCCATTTCCTTGGATTCATTCCTTGGATTCAATTCTTGGGTTCCATTTCCTTCGATTCCATTTCCTTTGATTAATTTATTTTCATTCCATTTCTTTGGGTTCCATTTCCTTGGATTCATTTCCTTTCATTCCATTTCCTTGGGTTCCATTTCTTTTCATTCCATTTCCATTCCAAGCTTCCATTTTCCTCTTCCTGCTCTGGAGGAAGCTGCACTGGCTCTCTGCTCCAAATCCATGAAAATCCATGAAAATTCCATTTTTTGGTCGTTCCTCAGCAGCAGGAACCCCCCAAACCTCCTCACTTCGCTGTTCCCTGTGGATAACAGCCCCTCCCACCCCCTTTTTATGGGAGTTCCAAATCCAGCTCCAAATCCAATTGGAGCCCCAAATCCACGAAAATCCATGAAAATCCCATTTTTGGTCGTTCCTCAGCAGCAGGAACCCCCGAAACCTCCTCACCTTGCAGTATAACAACCCCTCCCAGCCCCTTTTCCTGGGAATTCCCTCCTCTCCTGACATTCCTGGTTGGAATTCTCCCTGCAGGGCTCTCCGGCGGCGCGCCGCGCCTTCGTCCCGCAGCTCCGGAGCGGAAAATTCAACGTCCTCCTCACCACCTATGAGTACATCATCAAGGACAAGCACATCCTGGCCAAGGTGGGCTCTGGATCCAGCGGTTTTCCCCATTTTCCCACGCTCAGGCTCTTGGGAAAGATGAAAATTCGACAAATCCAGATATTTATGCTTGGCAGAAAGATCTCCAAGTGTGGAGCCTAAACATGGAATAGAGATGGAAGGAGGTTTTGATGCAGGAGAATAATTGATGTCTAAATTTGGATTCTCAGCTTCCTCTTGCTTATTTTTGAAGTTTCTTTCTCATTTTATCCCGTTTATGTCTCAGCAGCCTCCATGAATTCCACGGTGCCCTGAGAAAAACAGTTTTTAACTGGTTTTTTGACTGTTTTTTTAACTGTTCTTTAAACTGTTATGGCTGGTGCACACCTGAGATGTTCAGATCCATTCCTCTGCTTCCCCACCGTTCCACTGGAAGTACATGATTGTGGAATTTGGTTTCTCAGCTTCTTCTTGCTTGTTTTATGAGTTTCTTTCTCATTTTATCCTGTTTATGTCTTAGTAAGCTCCATGAATTCCATGGTACCCTGGGAAAACTCTGACAAAACCAGTTTTTAACTGTTTTTTAAACTGTTTTTTAACTGTTGCGGCTGGTGCACACCTGAGATGTTCAGATCCATTCCTCCACTTCCCCACAGATCCGCTGGAAGTACATGATCGTGGACGAGGGCCACCGCATGAAGAACCACCACTGCAAGCTGACCCAGGTGCTCAACACCCACTACGTGGCCCCGCGACGGCTGCTCCTCACCGGGACCCCCCTCCAGAACAAGCTCCCGGAGCTCTGGGCCCTCCTCAACTTCCTGCTCCCCACCATCTTCAAGAGCTGCAGCACCTTCGAGCAGTGGTTCAACGCGCCCTTCGCCATGACCGGGGAGAAGGTGCTGGAAACGGGGATCAGGGAGAGGGTGGGGTGTGCTGGCGATGGGTTTGAGGTTGGTGGTGATGTATCTGGAGGGGTTGGGAGTGTCCCTGGCACTCTGGGAGGTGGATCAGTGTCTGGAATGGATCTGGAGAAGTTTGGGATGGGTTTGAGGTTGGTGGTGATGGATCTGGAGAAGTTGGGAGTGTCCCTGGAGCTCTGGGAGGTGGATCAGTGTCTGGAATGGATCTGGAGAAGTTTGGGATGGGTTTGAGGTTGGTGGTGATGGATCTGGAGAAGTTGGGAGTGTCCCTGGAGCTCTGGGAGGTGGATCAGTGTCTGGAATGGATCTGGAGAAGTTTGGGATGGGTTTGAGGTTGGTGGTGATGGATCTGGAGAAGTTGGGAGTGTCCCTGGCGCTCTGGGAGGTGGATCAGTGGCTTTTCTGGAGCTGGAGAAGTTGGACGTGGCTCTGGAGCTGTGGGAGGTGGCTTAGTGTCACCACTGAGGGCTCTGTTCCCTTCCCTGGTGACAATTCCCTGCACTCCCCCATCCCAGGATGGAGTTCATCCCACTCCAGGCTCACTGTGGGGTCAATCCTGCTAGGAATTGAGGCTCAGGAGGTTCTTGGATTGTTTTGGGATGTTGGGAGGGTCCATCCAGTTCCGTTTCTGATGACAGTTCCTGTTCCTGGTGACAATTCCAGGTGGACCTGAACGAGGAGGAGACAATCCTCATCATCCGCCGCCTGCACAAGGTGCTCCGGCCCTTCCTGCTCCGGCGCCTCAAGAAGGAGGTGGAAGCTCAGCTCCCAGAAAAGGTGACACTGGAAGGGCCCCTCACCTTTTCCCATCCCTGGAGATGAGTGGGGGGGGTTCCATCCTGGTCTTAACCCCTCCTGGGATTATGGACACGAGGCTTCATCCCATGCCAGAATCAGCGCTGGGTTGGGTTGAGCAGATGCTTGGGTTGGGTTGGGTTGAGCAGATGGTTGGGTTGGGTTGGGTTGAGCAGATGCTTGGGTTGGGTTGGGTTGAGCAGATGGTTGGGTTGGGTTGGGTTGAGCAGATGCTTGGGTTGGGTTGGGTTGAGCAGGTGTTTGGGTTGGGTTGGGTTGAGCAGATGTTTGAGTTGGGTTGAACGGGTGCTTGAGTTGGGTTGGGTTGAGCAGGTGCTTGGGTTGGGTTGGGTTGAGCAGATGTTTGAATTGGGTTGAACGGGTGCTTGGGTTGGGTTGAGTTGGGTTGAGCAGATGTTTGAGTTGGGTTGAGCAGGTGCTTGGGTTGAGTTGAGCAGATGTTTGAGTTGGGTTGAGCAGGTGCTTGGGTTGGGCTGGGCTGGGTTGAGCAGATGTTTGAGTTGGGTTGAACGGGTGCTTGGGTTGGATTGGGTTGGGTTGAGCAGATGTTTGAGTTGGGTTGAACGGGTGCTTGGGTTGGGCTGGGTTGAGCAGGTGCTTGGGTTGGGTGCCTCTGGCAAGTGGCGGGCGTGACGGTCACAGCGATGGTCCCCGTTGGGTCCTGGCAGGTGGAGTACGTCATCAAGTGCGACATGTCGGCGCTGCAGCGCGTCCTGTACCGGCACATGCAGGCCAAGGGCGTCCTCCTCACCGACGGCTCCGAGAAGGACAAGAAGGTCTGGACTGGGGAATTTGGGAATGCTGAGCATGGGTTTGTCTCCACTGTGGGCTGGGTTGGGCTCCCAACGTGTTTGGGTGCTCCAAAGCCACGATGAGGAGAATAAAAACACGGAATAATCGGGAAAAGATGCTCTGATCTCAGCTGAAAGCTGGAGGTGGGAGATTTCCCTGTTTTCCAGCGGAATTCCCCCAAAACAGCCAGCTAGGAGCCAGCTTGGCCTCAAGGGGATTCGGAGGCTTCTTAAAATTTATTTCTTTATCTGTTTTTAAATTTATTTTTTTATTTATTTTTAATTAATTTAAACTTATTTTAAAACATTAGTTTTTATTTTTAAAAATTCATTTCAATGTCTCTGAGCCCCTTTTCGGGGCTGTGAACTCCCAGTCGATGTTCCCAAACATTCCTGGGAATGCTGGACTGGCGAGCAGGTGGAACCCAGCATTAATTTGGGTTTTTTTTAAACCTTCCGGATGGTTCCTGGCAGGGGAAAGGTGGCACGAAGACGCTGATGAACACGATCATGCAGCTGCGCAAGATCTGCAACCACCCCTACATGTTCCAGCACATTGAGGTGGGGCCAGCGCGCAGAAACGGGGATAAATCCAGGGGGATGGGCCCAAAAAGGCAAAAAAACCTAAAGGGTTAAAGCCAGGAGAGCCAGGGATGAACCAAGAGAAAGGATAAACCCAGCAAAACTGGGATTAACCAAAACCAGGGATAAACCAAAAAAAAAGGGATAAACCCTAAAAGGTTAAACCCATTAGAGCCAGGGATGAACCAAAAAAAGGGATAAACCCAGCAAAACTGGGATTAAAAACCCAGGGATAAACCCTAAAGGGTTAAACCCAGGAGAGCCAGGAATGAACCAAAAAAAAAAAGGGATAAACCCAAATAGGGATAAACTCAACAGGGTTAAACCCAGGAAAGCCAGGGATCAACCAAGAAAAAGGATAAACCCAACAAAACTGGGATTAACCAAAACCAGGGATCGACCCAACCAGGGATAAACCAAAACCAGGGATAAACCCAAACAGGGATCAGCCCTAAAGGGTTAAACCCAGGAGAGCCAGGGATGAACCAAGAAAAAGGATAAACCCAACAAAACTGGGATTAACCAAAACCAGGGATAGGCCCAACAGGGTTAAACCAAAACCAGGAATAACCCTAATGGGGATAAACCCAAACTGGGATCAACCCTAAAGGGTTAAACCCAGGAGAGCCAGGGATGAACCAAGAAAAGGGATAAACCCTACAAAACTGGGATGGACTCAAACGGGGATAAACCAAAACTGAGTTAAACCCAACAAGGATGAACCAAATCCGGTCTGGAGGCCCATCCACCGTCCAGCCCTCTGTGTTCCACCCAAACCAATCCATTCTCCTCCTCACCAGCTTCCCGAGGGAGCCGGGACTCCAGAGGTTTTGGGCCGGTTTCTGCTGGTTTCTGACACCCTTTCTCCTCTCCGTTTCAGGAATCCTTCTCGGAGCACTTGGGGTTCACGGGCGGGATCGTGCAGGGGTGAGTGACGAATTTTGGGATTCGTGGTGGAGAAATCTGGTTTCTTACAGATTTTTACATGGTGGAGAAATCTGAATTTACAAACTCAGAAGTGTTTCTAGGGGTGGAGGATGAGCCACTCCCACCTCATGGAGCCAGATGATCCCAGCAAGGGTGGGGGAAACACCAGATGCTCAGCCTCAAATCCCGTTTTTTACCTCTCACTGTGCCCATTTTTATCCATCCCAGGCTGGATTTATACCGCGCCTCCGGGAAGTTCGAGCTTCTGGACCGGATCCTGCCCAAACTCCGGGCCACCAACCACAAGGTGCTGCTCTTCTGCCAGATGACCTCCTTGATGACCATCATGGAGGATTATTTTGCTTACCGTGGCTTCAAATACCTCAGGCTGGACGGTGAGTGCCCCCGGGGTGGGATGTGGGGGCTCAGGGGGTGGTGGGGCAGTGGGCGAGGTGGAGCTCAAGGTTGGAGACATCAAGAAAAGATACCAAGATCTGAAGAAATGAAGATACTGGGTTGGGTGGAGAGGTGCTGAGGAATATCAAGGTAAAAAAAATAGAAAGCCATCAAGATAGGAAGATAAATCTCTGAAGTAAAGACGTAGAGAAATCAGAATAGATGTGAAGATGAGGAGATAAATTTCAGTGTGTCAAAGCAGATATCAAAGGAGAAAGTGAGATAAGATATCGATGAAGATAAAGATCGATGTCTTGATGTCCAGATTGCGTGATCAATATCGAGACATTGCTGTTGAGACATCAATCGTGAGATTGATATCAAGATTTTAAATATCAATATCTTGATATCCAGATTGCAGGGTCAGTATCAACACATTGAGTTGGCAGGATTGATATCAGTATTTACATCAAGATTAATATCAAAGATACTGAGATATCAAGATCGATATCAAATCAATATCTTGATATCTAGATTGCAGGGTCAATATCAAGACTTTGAGATAGCAGGATTGATATCAGTATTTCTATCAAGATCAACATCAAAGACATTGAGATTGATATCAAGATCGATATCAAGATACCAAGATCAATATCTTGATATCTAGATTGCAAGATGTATATTGATACTGAGCTGCCAATAAAACGATCAATATCAAGGTTTATATCAAGGTCAGCATTAAAGATTCCAGGATCAAAGTTTGTGTCCAGACTGATAGCAAGATATCAAAGGGTGATGTAAATATTTTTAAAGTTTTGATATCAAGCTATTGAAGATTATATCAGTATATTATCAAAGATTGATATCAAGTTAGAGAAGATTGATAATGTCAAAGATGGATACCAAGGCGTCGTGTCCTCATTGTCTGCTGCTGTTTTTCCCATTTATTCCAGCTGATCTCCCGATTAATCCCGGGATCCTGTCGGGTTGGGGGAGGGCTCTGGGGACTCCCATGTGACTAAAACAAATACGGATTGATTGATTGGATTAATTGATTAATTGAGTCAGAACAGGGTGGGATTTAAGGTCCCTTCCAACCCAAATGAGCACGGATTTAGAGCACAAAACGTCACCCATGGCCCTCACATATCCCTGATAACGGCCCCAAAACGGCCCCAGTAATTCTGGCTGCTGTGATCCCAACTTCTGCCCCACCTCGGAGCAGGATCCACCCGTTTTCCCCATCATTTTACAATCTTTCCACCAAAATCGTCCCAAAATTTCACAGAGGGGGAAATGAAACCACCAACCCCAACGGGATTGGGAATGGGAATTCAGTTCAGTTCAGCGGGAATCCCGTTCCCAGCGGAACCTTCCGGGCCCCCCCGGTTCCGGTGCCGGGGGGCGGGAGTGACGTCCCTGTGGGATTCCAGGGACCACGAAGGCAGAGGACCGGGGGATGTTGTTGAAGACGTTCAACGAGCCGGGCTCCGAGTATTTCATCTTCCTGCTGAGCACGCGGGCCGGCGGGCTGGGCCTCAACCTCCAGTCGGCCGACACCGTCATCATCTTCGACAGCGACTGGAACCCCCACCAGGTAGGGCCAGGACCGACCGGCCCCGAGACGGATCCGTGGAATTGGAGGTCGGCCCAAAAAGCAGATAGAGATCGGGCCGTTGAGCCAAAGGAACGCCCAGACCCCAATTCGTTGAGCTGAAGATCAACCCAAAATCGACCGGCCCAAAAACGACCCAAAAATCAACCCAAAAGCCAACTGAGTGACCCAAACAAAACCCAACTGACCAAAAAACTGACCCAAAAAACAACCCGAAATTCAACTGACTGACCCAAAACCCAACCAATTGACACAAAACCCAACTGACCAATCCAAAAGCCAACGACCCCAAATCAGCCCGCTGACCCAAAACCCAATGAACCAGCCCCAAAACCAGCTGACCCAAAGAGCAGCCATGGGCTTGGAATTCTGTCCTGGAGAGCCACCCCCAAATCCCAGTGCTTGCAGCTGGGTTTTCCCTGCACTCTCTGTCTCTGAAGGAAAGGACATCCCATGATCCCGTTCTGGAATTCCCCAAATCCTCTGGGATTGCTGAGGGCACATCCCGTGTCTTTGGGGATAAAAATGGGGTTTTTGGGACCCCTCATCTAATGCTGTTGCTTCCCACAAGAATCCTGGTTCTGGTGATCCCGTTACCCAAATTCTCCTAATCCTTGGGGATCCCTGAACTCCTCGTGGTGCATCCCACACCTTTCCCATGAAAGGAGGTTTATTTGAGGTTAAAACCAGCTTTTTTTGGCACCTCTTGGCCAGTGTGGCCATTTCCTCCAGGACCTTCATGGTCCCACCAATCCCATTACCCAAATCCCCATAATCCTTCAGGATCTTTGGGAGCCCTTGGGGTGCATCCCGTGTTTTCCCCATTAAGGCTAAAAGTGGAGTTTGTTCATACAGGACCTCCACAATCCCATTCCCGAATCCCTGTGATCCTCGGGGATCCCTCGGGGCTCATCCCACGGATTCCCCTGTGGATTTTGAGGACCAAAGTGGGATTTTTGGCACCCCTCTTGCCACGCTGGTCCTATCCCACGGGACTGACATAGTCCTGGTGATCCCATTGCCACATCCCCTGCAGATTTTGAGGACAAAACCAGGGATTTTGGCACCCTTTGGCCATCCCATAGTCCTGGTGATCCCATTGCCACATGCCCATCATCCTTGGGAATCCCTGTAGATTTTGAGGACAAAACCAGGGATTTTGGCACCCTTTGGCCATCCCATAGTCCTGGTGATCCCATTGCCACATGCCCATCATCCTTGGGATTCCCAAAACATCCTCAGGCCTCATCCCACATCTCCCCCCATGGATTTTGAGGACAAGAATGGGATTTTTGGTAGCCCAGAGCTGTCACCACCCCCTTCCCCCAGGACCTCCAGGCCCAGGACCGGGCCCACCGCATCGGGCAGCAGAACGAGGTCCGCGTGCTCCGGCTCTGCACCGTCAACAGCGTGGAGGAAAAAATCCTGGCAGCAGCCAAATACAAACTCAACGTGGACCAGAAAGTGATCCAGGCCGGAATGTTCGACCAGAAATCCTCCAGCCACGAGCGCCGAGCCTTCCTTCAGGCCATCCTGGAGCACGAGGAGCAGGATGAGGTGAGATCCAGAGCAGGGAGTTCCCGCGGGGAATTTTTTGGGGGTCAGAAGCCAAGAGAGAAATGACCAAAAAAAAAAAAATTAAAAAAAAAAAAAAAGAACAACAACAAACCAACCCCAAGAGCAGGGAGCATGGCAGCTTGTTCGGAATTTTTTGGGAAGTAGCGTCGGGGAAAAAAAGGCGCCGGATTGACAGCCCTGGAGACTGAATCCCTGTGTTTATCCACAGAGCAGACAGAGCGCGGGCAGTGGCAGCTTCCCCCACGCTGCCTCCTCCCTGTGCCTGGGCGCTGAGTCGGAGGAAGCACCTCTAAAGGTGAGCGGGGTCGTTCAGTCTCCACTGCCCATTCAATCCTCCCGCCAGCACCGCCCGGCACCGCCGCGCCACAGGCAGGGACCGCCCCGCCAGCAGCTCAGGGAGGGCCAGGAGCCAGGCAGAAATGGGCTGGGAAGAGAGAGGAGCCAGAGTGAAACGCTAAACGTGAGCCTGGAGGGGCCTGAGAGTGCCAGGAATGAGACTGAAAGGGCCAAAAGGGAGTTAGGGCTGGGCTGGAAACGCCAAAAGTGAGATTGAAAAGGCTTGGAAGGGCCAGAAATGAGATTGAAATGGTCAAAAGTGAGATTGAAATGGCTTGGAAGGGCCAGAAATGAGATTGAAATGGTTAAAAGTGAGATTGAAATGGCTTGGAAGGGCCAGAAATGAGATTGAAATGGTTAAAAGTGAGATTGAAATGGCTTGGAAGGGCCAGAAATGAGATTGAAATGGTCGAAAGTGAGATTGAAATGGCTTGGAAGGGCCAGAAATGGGATTGAAATGGTTAAAAGTGAGATTGAAATGGCTTGGAAGGCCAAAAGTGAGATTGAAGTGGCCCTGAGAGTGCCAGAAATTCGATTGAAATGGCCTGAAACAGCCAAAAGTGAGTTAGGACTGTGCTGAAAATGGCAAAGATTAAATGGTAGTGGCCTGAGAGTGCCAGAAATGAGATTTAAATGGCTTGGAATGACCAAAGTGAGATTGAAATTGCCTGAAAGTGCCAGAAATTAGATTTAAATGGCTTAAAAGGTCCAAATGTGAGATTTAAACAGCTTGAAAGGGCCTGAAATTAGATTTAGATGGCTTGGAAAGGCCAAAAGTGAGATTGAAAGGGTCTGAGAGTGACAGAAATGAGATTTAAATGGCCTGGAACAGCCAAAAGTGAGTTAGGACTGGGCTGGAATGCCAAAGATTAAGTGGTGATGGTCTGAAAATTGCAAAAATTGCTTTATACTGGCTTGAAAGTGACAAAAATAGGATGAAAGTGGCTTAAAAGGGACAGAACTGGGGGAAAAATCAGCCTGAAGACAGCCAGAAATGGGTTAAAACTGGCGTGGAAGTGCCAGAAAGGAGTTAAAATGAAACCAAAGGTGCTAAAAATGAGTTAGAACCAGCCTGAAAGCGGCCAAAAATGAGTTAAAATATACCTGAAAATGCCAAAAGGGGGAAAAAAACAGCCTGAAAGTTGGAAAAGTGAGTTAAAGCCTGACTGAAAGGGTTGAGAGTGAGGTAAAATGTCCTGAAAGTGCCAGAAATTAGTTTAAAACAGCCTGAAAGTGCCAAAGGGGAGAGAAACTGGCCCAAATCCAGGCAAAACGAGCTAAAGACAGCACAAAAAATGGCCATAAAGGACTTAAAAATTGCCTGAATTGAGCCAAAAATGAGAAGAAACTGCCTGACCCCGAAATGAGCTGAAAACAGACATGAATAAAAATGCCTGAAAATGAGAAAACTTTGAAATCACACTGAAACCCCCCAAGATGAACTAAAAACTGCCTAAAACCACCCCGAAAAGAGCGAAAAGTGAGGTGGAACCACCCAAAGGTGAGGGAACAGCACAGGAACATCGAAGAACGAGCTAAAAATGCCCCAAACTGAGCTAGAACCACCCTGAAATGAGCTGAAATACAAAAAAAAAAAAGAGCAAATAGTTATTTAAACACCCCAAAATGGGCAAAACCACAGGAAGGGCTCAAAAAATGAGGAAAACACACTGAAACCACCCAAAAATGAACGAAATAACCATTAAAATCATCCAAAAATGAGAAAAAACCCAATGAAACCAGCCAAAAATGGGAAAAAAACCCAATGAAACCAGCCAAAAATGGGAAAAAAACCCATGAAACCATCCAAAACAAGCAAAATAATATATTGAAAGCAAGCAAAAAAGCGTTGAAACCACCCAAAAAACAAGAAAAAAACCCCAATGAAACCACCCAAAAACAAGCAAAAAAACCCCATTGAAACCACCAAAAAATGATAAAAAAAAAATTTTTAAACCACCGAAATAGGAACAAGAAACCCATTGAAACCCAGAAAGAAGCAAAAAAAACCATTGGAACCACCAAAAAACAAAAAACCCATTGAAACCACCCAAAATGAACAAAAAACCATTGGAACCACCAAAAATGAGCAAAAAACCCATTGAAACCACAAAAAATGAACAAAAAACACAATGAAACTACCCAAAATTAGCAAAAAACCACTGAAACCACCAAAACTAAGGAAAAAACCATTGAAACCACCAAAAATGAACAAAAATCCAAATGAAACTACCCAAAATTAGCAAAAAACCACGAAACCACCAAACTTAGCGAAAAACCAATGAAACCACCCAAATTAGCAAAAAACCAATGAAACCACCAAAATTAACAAAACCCCAATGAAACCACCCAAAATGAACAAAAACAAATAACCACCAAATCCATCCAATAAACCACCAAAATAGCACCAATACCACCTAATGAACAAAAACCAAATGAAACCACCCAAAATTAGCAAAAAACCAAATGAAACCACCCAAAATGAACAAAAACCCCAATGAAACCACCCAAAAATGAACAAAAAACCATTTAAACCACCAAAAATGATGAAAAATCTGCTAAAACCCCCCAAAAATGAGCAAAAAGAACCCCATTAAAACCCAAAACCGATCAAAACGAGCCTGGAGCGCCCCGAAGTTGGGGTCCAAGGCCAGCGGAAGTTCCAGGGGGGCTCGAGGCCCCCCACCCCGAGGGGGTCCCCGAGCGCCGGAGGGGTCCCGGGGGCGGCGCGGGGCCGCGGCTGAGCCCCCAAATTTGGGTTTTCCCAGGAGGAAGACGAGGTCCCCGACGACGAAACGGTGAACCAGATGATCGCCCGGCACGAGGAGGAGTTCGACCTCTTCATGGTGAGGAGGAGGAGGAGGGAGGAAGGGCGGGAGGAGGAGATGGGAGAGGAGGAAGATCTCCCGAGGAAGAGGAGGAGGAGGAGATGGGGAAGGAGGGAAATGGAGCGGGAGGAAGAGGAGGAGGAGATGAGGATCTTGAGGAAGATGAAGAGGAAGAGGAGCAGCAGATGAGGAGGAAGAAGAGTAGGAGATGAGGAAGAGGAAGGAGAGGAGGAGGAGAAGAGCTCACAAGCAGGAGGAGGAGGTGGGAGAGGAGGAAGATCTCCCGAGGAAGAGGAGGAGGAGATGGGGAAGGGGGGAAATGGAGCGGGAGGAAGAGGAGCAGATGAGGAGGAAGAGGAGCAGGAGAGGAGGAGGAAGAGGAGCAGGAGATGAGGATCTTGGGAGGAGGAAAAGGAGCAGGAGAGGAGGAGGAGGAAGAGGAAGATCTCACAAGGAGGAGGAAGGACAGGAGGAGGAGGAGGAGGGAGATCTCGCAAGGAGGAAGAAAAGGGGGGAGGAAGCAGAGAGTGAGAGACGAGGAGAGGAAGATCCCCCGAGGAGGAGGAGGAAGAGGAGTAGCAAGAAGGCTTTGGGGTCTCCATGAGGGAGGAAGAGGAGAGGGAGGAAGAGCAGGGTGAGGAATTGAGGTGTCCATGAGCAGGAGAGGAAGAGGATGGAGGAGGAGGAAGAGGAGGATGAAGGAGGTACAGGATGAGCTCAGGAGCCCCCAGAGGAGGAGGAGGAGGAGGAGACGCGGGCGGGAGTGTGGAAAAAGCCGTTTTCCCGCCCAAAATTCCCGCAGCCCAGGGGATGAAGAGGGGGATGAAGAGCGAGAGCTCATCCTGGTGCAGGAGCCTCAGTTCTCAGTCTGGGGAACCCTGCAGGGATCCCAGATCCCTCAAAATCCCCCTTTGGATCCATCCCAAACCCCATCCCGCCTCAGGTGGCCCCATCCCTCCTCAGGTGGCCCCGATCCCACCTCAGGTGGCCCCATCCCTCCTCAGGTGGCCCCATCCCACCTCAGGTGGCCCCATCCCATCTCAGGTGGCCCCATCCCTCCTCAGGTGGCCCCGATCCCACCTCAGGTGGCCCCATCCCATCTCAGGTGGCCCCATCCCTCCTCAGGTGGCCCCATCCCATCTCAGGTGGCCCCGATCCCACCTCAGGTGGCCCCATCCCATCTCAGGTGGCCCCATCCCTCCTCAGGTGGCCCCATCCCATCTCAGGTTGCCCCATCCCACCTCAGGTGGCCCTGATCCCTCCTCAGGTGGCCCCATCCCATCTCAGGTTGCCCCATCCCACCTCAGGTGGCCCTGATCCCTCCTCAGGTGGCCCCGATCCCACCTCAGGTGGCCCCATCCCATCTCAGGTGGCCCCATCCCACCTCAGGTGGCCCTAAGCCCATCTCAGGTGGCCCCAAGCCCACCTCAGGTGGCCCCATCCCATCTCAGGTGGCCCCATCCCATCTCAGGTGGCCCCAAGCCCACCTCAGGTGGCCCCAAGCCCACCTCAGGTGGCCCCATCCCCGGCCCCCCTGACCCTGCCGGCCCCCGCAGCGCATGGACCTGGACCGGCGGCGGGAGGAGGCGCGGAACCCCAAGCGGAAGCCGCGGCTGATGGAGGAGGACGAGCTCCCGTCGTGGATCCTGAAGGACGACGCCGAGGTGGAGCGGCTCACCTGCGAGGAGGAGGAGGAGAAGATGTTCGGGCGCGGCTCGCGGCACCGCAAGGAGGTGGACTACAGCGACTCCCTGACCGAAAAGCAGTGGCTCAAGGTAGGCCCGGGCGGAGGCACCTGGGGCACGCACCTGCAGGGTGGGGATACACCTGGGGGGTGGAGGTACACCTGGGGGGGTGGAGATACACCTGGGGGAATGGAGATACACCTGGGGGAGTGGAGATACACCTGGAGGGGTGGGGATACACCTGGGGGGGTGGAGATACACCTGGGGGAATGGAGATACACTTGGAGGGGCTGGGATCCCCAATCCCCGCGTCTCCCCAGTCCCCATGGATCCCCAATCCCCGCGGATCCGCAATCCCTGTGGATCCCCAATCCCTGTGGATCCCCAATCCCCACGGATCCCCAATCCCCGTGTCTCCCCAATCCCCGTGTCTCCCCAGTCCCCATGGATCCCCAATCCCTGCGGATCCCCAATCCCCGTGGATCCCCAATCCCCGCGGATCCGCAATCCCTGTGGATCCCCAATCCCCGCGGCTCCCCAATCCCCGTGTCTCCCCAATCCCCGCGGCTCCCCACCGCACGGCCCCGTCCCCGCCCCGCAGGCCATCGAGGAGGGCACGCTGGAGGAGATCGAGGAGGAGGTCCGGCAGAAGAAATCCTCGCGGAAGCGGAAGCGCGAGCCCGAGGGCCCCGCGGGGCCGCCCCCGAGCGCGCGGGGCCGCGACAAGGACGAGGAGAGCCGCAAGCAGAAGAAGCGGGGGCGCCCCCCGGCCGAGAAGCTGTCCCCAAACCCGCCCCCCCTGACCCGCAAGATGCGCAAGATCGTCGACGCCGTCATCAAGTACAAGGACAGGTGAGGTGGGCACGGCTGGTCCGGGGGGTCCCAGGTGCTCCTGGGGGGTTCCTGGGGGCTCCCGGGGGGTTCCTGGAGGTTCCTGGGGGTCCCAGGTGGTCCTGGGGGCTCCTGGAGGGTTCCAGGTAGTCCTGGGGGGTCACAGGGGGTTCCTGGTGGTCCTCAGGGTTCCAGGTGGTCCTCAGGGTTCCTGGGGGGTTCCAGGTAGTCCTAGGGTGTTCCAGGGGGTTCCTGGAGGGTTCCTGGAGGGTTCCTGGAGGGTTCCAGGTGCTCCTTGGGGTTCCAGGTGGTCCTCAGGGTTCCTGGGGGGTTCCAGGGGGTTCGTGGAGGTTCCTGAGGGTTCCTGGGGGGTTCCAGGTGGGATGATGAGGATGAGGGGATGATGAGTCCAAGGATGATCAGGATGATGGGAGGATGAGGATGAGGATGACGATGATGGGATGATGATGAGGATGAGAATGAAGAGGTGATGAGGATGATGAGGATGAGGGGATGATAACGACGGGATGATGAGGATGAGGGGGATGATGAGGATGAGGGGGATGATGAGGATGATGGGATGATGAGAATGATTACGATGATGGGATGAGGATGAAGAGGTGATGAGGATGAGGGGATGATAAGGACGGGATGATGACGATGACGATGATGGGATGATGAGGACGAGGGGACGATGACGATGAGGATGAGGGGATGATGACGATGATGAGGACGAGGGGACGATGAGGATGAGGACGAGGAAGGCCGCCCCTCACGCCCTTTTCCCCCCGCAGCAGCAGCGGGCGGCAGCTGAGCGAGGTTTTCATCCAGCTCCCGTCCCGCAAGGAGCTCCCGGAGTACTACGAGCTCATCCGGAAACCCGTGGACTTCAAGAAGATCAAGGTACCACCGGGACCCACTGGGATCCACCGGGATCCACCGGGATCCACCGGGACCCTCCCCAGGGCTGCCCCCTGATCCCCGTTCCTGCTGCCAGGAGCGGATCCGTAACCACAAGTACCGGAGCCTCAACGACCTGGAGAAGGACGTGATGCTGCTGTGCCAGAACGCCCAGACCTTCAACCTCGAGGGCTCCCTGGTACGGGCAGGAGCCCCCGGGGTGGGATGGGGTGGCACCTGGGAATGGCCAGCAGTGGCCTGGAATGGGCTGGAGTGGCCCCAGGAGTGGCCTGGAACAGCTTGGGATGGCCTGGAGTGGAGTGGCCTGGAACAGCTTGGGATGGCCTGGAGTGACCTGGAATGACCAGGGGTGGGCTGGAATGGCCAGGAGTGACCAGGAATGATCAGGAAGGACCAGGAGGGACCAGGGATGACCAGGGATGACCTGGAATGACCAGGGATGACCAGGGATGACCTGGAGTGACTGGGAATGACCAGGGATGACCAGGAGCAACCAGGGATGACCTGGAATGACCTGGAATGACCAGGGATGACCTGGAATGACCTGGAATGACCAGGGATGACCTGGGATGACCAGGAGTGACCAGGGATGACCTGGGATGACCAGGAGCGACCAGGGATGACCTGGAGTGACCAGGGATGACCAGGGATGACCTGGAGTGACCAGGAATGTCCAGGAGTGACCAGGGATGACCAGGGATGACCTGGAATGACCAGGGATGATCTGGAGTGACCAGGGATGACCAGGGATGACCTGGAGTGACTGGGAATGACCAGGAATGTCCAGGAGTGACCTGGAATGACCAGGAGTGACCAGGGATGACCAGGAGCAACCAGGGATGACCAGGGATGACCTGGAGTGACCGGAATGCCCCGCTCCCCCAGATCTACGAGGATTCCATCGTGCTCCAGTCCGTGTTCACCAGCGTCCGGCAGAAGGTGGAGAAGGAGGAGGAGAGCGACGGAGAGGAGAGCGAGGAGGAGGAGGAGGGAGAGGAGGAAGGATCCGAGTCCGAGGGTGGGCCTTGGGATGGATGGGGTCCGTGGGGTCCATGGGATCAGTGGGATTGGTGGGGTGGGATCAGTGGGATTGGGATGGGATCGGGAGGGTATGGGACTGGGATGGGATCCATGGGATCAATGGGATCGGTGTGATGTGGGATTGGGTGAATGGGATTGGGATCAGTGGGATCAGTGGGATCCATGGGATCAGTGGGATTGGTGGGATGGGATCAATGGGATTCGTGGGATCAGTGGGATCGATGTGATGTGGGATTGGGTGAATGGGATTGGGATCAATGGGATCAGTGGGATCCATGGGATCAGTGGGATTGGTGGGATGGGATCAATGGGATTCGTGGGATCAATGGGATCAGTGTGATGTGGGATTGGGTGAATGGGATTGGGATCAGTGGGATCAGTGGGATCCATGGGATCGGGATGGGGTCGGGAGGGGGCTCAGGATCATTTGGAGGCTCTGCATCCCCCAGCCCGCTCGGTGAAGGTGAAGATCCGCCTGGGCCGCAAGGAGAAGGTTCCGGAACGCGGGAAGGGCCGGCGCCGGGGGGGGCGAGGGGGGCGCCCCAAACCCCTCCTGAGCGACGACGAGAGCGAGGACGAGCAGGAGGAGGTGAGGGGGGCCCGGAGGGAGCCTGGATCCCGGGAGAGATCCCAAATCCAGGGAGCGACCCCCATCCTTCACCCGCACCCCGGATCCTGGGCTGAGCCCCCAAAGCCTGGCAGTGACCCCAAATCCCAAAACCTGGCAGTGACCCCAAATCCCAGATCCTGGCAGTGATCCCAAATCCCAGATCCTGGCAGTGACCCCAAATCCCAAAACCTGGCAGTGACCGCAAATCCCAAATCCTGGCAGTGACCCCAAAGCCAGGAGTGACCCCAAACCCTGGCAGTGACCCCAAACCCTGGCAGTGACCCCAAATCCCAGATCCTGGCAGTGATCCCAAATCCCAAATCCTGGCAGTGATCCCAAATCCCAAACCCTGGCAGTGACCCCAAATCCCAGATCCTGGCAGTGACCCCAAACCCTGGCAGTGACCCCAAACCCTGGCAGTGACCCCAAATCCCAAAACCTGGCAGTGACCCCAAATCCCAGATCCTGGCAGTGACCCCAAACCCTGGCAGTGACCCCAAACCCTGGCAGTGACCCCAAATCCCAAAACCTGGCAGTGACCCCAAATCCCAGATCCTGGCAGTGACCCCAAATCCCAAACCCTGGCAGTGACCCCAAATCCCAAACCCTGGCAGTGACCCCAAATCCCAAACCCTGGCAGTGACCCCAAATCCCAAACCCTGGCAGTGACCCCGATCCTTCACCCAAGGATCCTGGGCTGACCCCCAAATCCCGACCCCCAATTCCTGACCCCTTTTCCCGTTTCCCCTTTTTTCCCAGGATCGCTCCGGCAGCGGCACCGAGGACGACTGACCCCAACATTCCACGGCTCCAGAACTCTGCGAACCCCCAGACCCCCCCGTGCCCCCCAAATCCCCCCGTTGTCCCCCGTAGCTCCGATGGCAGCGACGCCGGAATTCCCAAAAATCCTGAAAATCCCCAAAAAACCGAGACCCCCCCTGCGCCCAACCTCGCCCGTATTTATACCAGGAGCGGCGCCGCCGCCGCCACCGGAGCTCCTGGATCATCCCAGGGGGTCCCGGATCGTCCTGGAGGGTCCGGCTGGGCTCATCCCGGCTTCTTCCAGGTGCTCCCAAGTTGTCCCTGCTCGTCCCAGATCCAGATTGTCCCGAGTTGGCCTGGACCATCCCAAATGTGGATTGTCCGGAGCGATCCAGACCATCCTGGGTTGGTCCTAAACCCACCCCGGATCATCCTCAACCCTCTTGGATCATCCTAAATCCTCTTGGATCATCCAGAATCCATCCTGGATCATCCTAAATCCATCCTGGGTTGGTTTTAAATCCTCCTGGATCATCCTAAATCCATCCTGGGTGGTCCTAAATCCTCTTGGATCATCCTAAATCCATCCTGGGTGGTCCTAAATCCTCTTGGATCATCCTAAATCCATCCTGGGTGGTCGTAAATCCTCTTGGATCATCCTAAATCCATCCTGGGTTGGTTTTAAATCCTCCTGGATCATCCTAAATCCATCCTGGGTGGTCCTAAATCCTCTTGGATCATCCTAAATCCATCCTGGGTGGTCCTAAATCCTCTTGGATCATCCTAAATCCATCCTGGGTGGTCCTAAATCCTCTTGGATCATCCTAAATCCATCCTGGGTTGGTTTTAAATCCTCCTGGATCATCCTAAATCCATCCTGGGTGGTTTTAAATCCTCTTGGATCATCCTAAATCCATCCTGGGTGGTCCTAAATCCATCCTGGATCAGCTGAGCTCAGCCTTGGATTGTCCTGGATCATCTCACCCCCCCGAGTGTCCCAGCCTGGATCATCCTGGGTGGTCCCAGCTTGTCCCGGACCATCTCCCATCCCCAGGATCCTCCCGACCCCGGCGCTGTCGCTGTCCCTGGATTCCCAGCAGTCGATAATTAATTAATAAATTAATCCAACGGGAGCCGAGTCGTCTCCAGGGGGGCTGGGGGGGATTTGGGGCTCCAGAGGGGTTTTTGGGGTGACCTGGGGGGGATTTGGGGCTCCAGAAGGGTTTTTGGGGGCACTCTGGGGATTTTGGGGCTCCAGAGGGGTTTTTGGGGTGACCTGGGGGGGATTTGGGGCTCCAGAGGGGTTTTTGGGGGCACTCTGGGGATTTTGGGGCTCCAGAGGGGTTTTTGGGGTGACCTGGGGGGGGAATTGGGGCTCCAGAGGGGTTTTTGGGGTGATGGGGGTGGATTTGGGGCTCCAGAGGAGTTTTTGGGGGCACTCTGGGGATTTTGGGGCTCCAGAGGGGTTTTTGGGGGGTGTTTTTGGGGTGACTCTGGGGATTTGGGGTGATGGGGGTGGATCTGGGGCTCCCGAGGGATTTTTGGGGGCACTCTGGGGATTTTGGGGCTCCCGAGGGGTTTTTGGGGTGATGGGGGTGGATCTGGGGCTCCCGAGGAGTTTTTGGGGGCTCTCTGGGGATTTGGGGGCTCCCTGGGAATGGAAAATGGGAAAATGGAGCCCCTTTCTCCTTCCCGCTTTTCCCGGTTTTTCCCTCCTGCTTTTCCTCCCCTTTTCCCGGATTTTTCTCCTTCCCGCTCTCCCCTCCCGGTTTCCTTTTCCCATCCCGGTGTTCCGGTCCCCCCTCCGGTGTCCGCGTGTGCCCCGGTCCCGCCTGTCCGTCCGTCCGTCCGTCCCTCATTCCCGGTTTCCCCTCCCTCATTCCCCGTTTCCCGCCCCTCATTCCCGTTTTTCCCCTCCCTCACTCCCGGTTTTCCCACCCCCTTTTCCCGCCCCTCATTCCCGGTTTTCCCGCCCCTCCCTCCCCCTTTTTGAACGCCCCGAGCTCCTCCCCGCGCCCGTTAAATGGGGCCCGACGGGACCCGCGGCCACGGGAACGCGGGGAGGGAGCGGCACCGGCAGCGACCGGGAGCGGGATCGGGACCGGGATCGGGATCGGGATCGGCACCGGGACCGGCGCCGGGATCAGCACCGCGATCAGCACCGGGACCGACCGGTACTGGGATCGGCACCGGGACCGGGATCGGCACCGGCAGCGACCGGGACCGGGATCAGCACCGGCACCGGCAGCGACCGGTGGTACTGGGATCGGCACCGGAACCGGGATCGGCACCGGGAGCAGCCGGGACCGGGATCCGCCCGGAGCTCCCGGATCCCTCCGAGCCCCGGCTCCGCTCCCGGTGAGCTCGAGGACACGAACCGCGGTTGGAAAACCGGGACAGAGCCCGGAACCAGCGGAAAGGAACCGGGACAGGCCGGGATGGGTCCCGGCAGCAGCGGGAGAAGAGCGGGAACGGCCGCGAGCGGGTCCGGGACCGCCGGGATCCTCGTGCTCCTCCTGGGAGCGGCGGCGGCGGCGGCGACACCGAGCACAGGTGGGGGGGGAGGGGCCCGGGGGGATTTTGGGGGGTCCGCGAGGGGGTGGGGGCTCCCCCCCCACGCCCCCAGACCCACGTGGGGGCGGGGAGGGCACCGGGGATCCCGGGGGGGGGGAAGGGACCGGGGGGAGCGGGGCGGTTTTGGGGGTCCCCCCCGTGACCCCACCCGGGCCCCCCCACGTGTCACCGCCCCGCCCCACCGCTTGGGAGGCCCCGCCCACTCAGCCCCACCCTTTCCGGGAAGAGCCAATCAGCGCGCGCGGCCCGCCCCGCCCCGCGGCGGACGCGGCTCCCATTGGCTGAGGCCAGACTGGCCACCCGCGGGGGCGGGGCCTGCTGCAGCCAATCAGAGCGCGGCGCGCGGGGAGGGCGCGCCCGGGTGGGGCCGGGAGGGGAGGGGGAAAATGAGGGGAAAAACCCCAAAAATGAGGGGAAAAAACCCCAAAAATGAGGGGAAAAACCCCAAAAATGAGGGAAAAAACCCCGGAAATGGGAGCGGGAGCCCCAAAAGGGGATGGGGAGCCGAAGGTGGGATTAAAAGTGGCCAAAAATGGGAGCGGGACGGGCGCAAAAGGGGCGGGAACGGCCCAAAAGTTGGGGTCAAACTCCAAAATTCGATCGGAAGTTTCAAAGTCGGAGCGGAACCCCCGAAGTGGGGATAAAGTACCTCAAAACTGGGATAAACCACCCCAAAACGGGGGGAAAGCACCCAAAAATGGAGATAAAACACCCCAAAATGGGGACACAATCCACAAAAATGGAGATGAAGCCTCCAAAAATGGGGATAAAATCCCCAGAATGGGACCAGGAGCCCCAGAACAGGGGGAGCTCAGGGGTCCCGGGGGACATTTTGGTTGTTGGGTTGAATTCTGGGGTTTCCCGGGCGCAATTTGGAATTTTGGGGTAAATTTTTGGGTTTTCCCGGGGTTATTTGGCATTTTAGGGTGATTTTTGGGGTTAATTTTGGGGTTTTCCCGGGGATATTTTGATTTTTGGGGTGAATTTTGGGGTGAATTTTGGGGTTTTCCGGGGGATATTTTGATTTTTGGGGTTCATTTTGGGGGTGATTTTTGGGGTTCATTTTGGGGTGATTTTTGGGGTGAATTTTTGGGTGATTTTTGGGGTTCATTTTGGGGTGAGTTTTGGGGTGAATTTTGGGGTGAATTTTGGGGTTTTCCGGGGGATATTTTGATTTTTTGGGTTGATTTTTGGGTTGATTTTTGGGGTGAATTTTTGGGTGATTTTTGGGGTTCATTTGGGGGTTCATTTGGGGGTTCATTTGGGGGTTCATTTTGGGGTGAATTTTGGGGTTTTCCGGGGGATATTTTGATTTTTTGGGTTGATTTTTGGGTTGATTTTTGGGGTGAATTTTTGGGTGATTTTTGGGGTTCATTTGGGGGTTCATTTGGGGGTTCATTTGGGGGTTTTCCGGGGGATATTTTGATTTTCGCTCCGTTTTTGGGGTTCCCTGACCCCCATTTCCCCCCCCCAGCGGCCTCCCCGTGCCCCCCGGACCATCTCCTGTGCGGGGACGGCTCGTGCCTGTCGCGACATTTCGCCTGCGACGGCGATCGCGATTGTCCGGACGGGCGGGACGAGCTGGGCTGCGCCCCTCCCCCCTGGCCCTCGCCCTCCCCTCCCCCCCCCTGCCCCCCCTCCTCGTTCCGCTGTCGCGACGGGAGCTGCATCCCGCGCCTCTGGAGCTGCGACGGCGATCGCGACTGTCGCGACGGGGAGGATGAGGGGGAGGGGCTGTGCGGGCCCCCCCGGCCCCCCCGCGCCTGCCCCGCCCTGCAGTTCTCCTGCGGGTCCGGCGAGTGCCTCACCAGGAGGTGGCGCTGCGACGGGACCCCCGACTGTCGCGATAGTTCCGATGAGGAGGGGTGCGGTGAGCGCGATGGGGGGCACTGGGGGGAACTGGGAGGAACTGGGAGGGGTCTGAGGGGCACTGGGATGAACTGGGATGAACTGGGATGGACTGGGATGAACTGGGAGGGACTGGGATGGACTGGGAGAGGTTTGGAGAGCACTGGGATGGACTGGGAGCGGTTTGGGGGGCACTGGGATGGACTGGGATGGACTGGGAGGGGTTTGGAGAGCACTGGGATGGACTGGGATGGACTGGGAGGGGTCTGAGGGGTACTGGGATGGACTGGGAGGAACTGGGAGGGACTGGGAGGGGTTTGGAGAGCACTGGGATGGACTGGGCTGAACTGGGAGCGGTTTGGGGGGCACTGGGCTGAACTGGGCTGAACTGGGCTGAACTGGGAGCAGTTTGGGGGGCACTGGGATGGACTGGGAGGGGTCTGAGGGGTACTGGGATGAACTGGGAGGGACTGGGAGGGACTGGGAGGGGTTTGGAGAGCACTGGGATGGACTGGGATGGACTGGGCTGAACTGGGAGCAGTTTGGGGGGCACTGGGATGGACTGGGATGGACTGGGAGGGGTCTGAGGGGTACTGGGATGGACTGGGATGGACTGGGATGGACTGGGAGCGGTTTGGGGGGCACTGGGCTGGACTGGGCTGAACTGGGCTGAACTGGGCTGGACTGGGCTGAACTGGGAGCGGTTTGGGGGGCACTGGGCTGGACTGGGCTGAACTGGGAGCGGTTTGGGGGGCACTGGGCTGGACTGGGCTGAACTGGGAGTGGTTTGGGGGGCACTGGGATGAACTGGGCTGAACTGGGAGCGGTTTGGGGGGCACTGGGCTGAACTGGGCTGAACTGGGCTGAACTGGGAGCGGTCGCTCCCCTGTGACCCCGCCCCCTCCCCGCAGCCCCGCCCCCGCCGTGCCCCCCCGGGCAGCTCCTCTGTCGCGACAGGCGCTGCATCCCCGCGGCGCGCGCCTGCGACGGGACCCCCGACTGTCGCGACGGGGACGACGAGGAGGCGTGTCCCGACGGTGAGGGGGAGGGGCGGGCGGCTGGGGGGGATTTGGGGGGTCAGGGGGGGGGTTGGGGGGGTCCGCGGCCGCGGTTTGGGGGTGCTTTGGGGTTCTTGGGGGTGTTTTGGGGTTTTTCTGGGAGTTTTGGGGTTTTTGGGGATGTTTTGGGGCATTTTGGGGTTTTGGGGATGGTTTTGGGGTGGTTTTTGGGGAATGTTCGGGGGTTTTGGGGGATTTTTAGGGAGGTTTTCGGGTGGTTTGGGGGGTTTTAGGGATGTTTTGGGGGCTTTGGGGATGTTTTGGGGCATTTTGGGGTTTTGGGGATGGTTTTGGGGTGGTTTTGGGGGAATGTTCGGGGGTTTTGGGGGATTTTTAGGGAGGTTTTCGGGTGGTTTGGGGGGTTTTAGGGATGTTTTGGGGGCTTTGGGGATGTTTTGGGGCATTTTGGGGTTTTGGGGATGGTTTTGGGGTGGTTTTGGGGGAATGTTCGGGGGTTTTGGGGGATTTTTAGGGAGGTTTTCGGGTGGTTTGGGGGGTTTTAGGGATGTTTTGGGGTTTTGGGGGATGTTTTGGGGCATTTTGGGGTTTTGGGGATGGTTTTGGGGTGGTTTTTGGGGGATGTTCGGGGGTTTTGGGGGATTTTTAGGGAGGTTTTCGGGATGTTTCGGGGTTTTTGGGGATGTTTTGGGATGCTTTCAGGGGAGTTTCGGGGGATGTTGTGGGGGTCCCTCGGTCCGTGACCCCTCTCCCCTCCCCCCCAGTCCCGTCGTGCTCCGCCCCGCACCGCTTCCGCTGCCGCTCGGGGGAGTGTATCGCGATAGCGCAGGTCTGCGATGGGCAGCGCCACTGTCGCGATTGGTCCGACGAGCCGCTCAAGGAGTGCGGTGAGGAGGGGCCCCAAAACCGCCCCCAAAAAAACCCCAAAGCCCCCCCAAAACCGCCCCAAAACCCCCCCAATCCCACCCCCAGAACCCCCCCAAATCCTCCCCAGAAAAACCCAAATCCTCCCCAAAAAAACCCAAATCCGCCCCAAATCCCACCCCCAGAACCCCCCAAATCTTCCCCAAAAAACCCGAAATCCCACCCCCAGAACCCCCCAAATCCTCCCCAGAAAACCCCAAATCCCACCCCCAGAACCCTCCAAATCCCCCCCAAATCCCACCCCCAGAACCCCCCCAAATCCCCCCCAAATCCCCCCAAATCCCACCCCCAGAACCCCCCCAAATCCCCCCCAAATCCCACCCCCAGAACCCCCCCAAATCCTCCCAAAAAAACCCAATTCCCCCCAAAACCCCAAAACCCGCTCAGACCATCCCAAAACCCCCCCAAACCCCCCTTCCCCCCCACCCCCGACTTCTCCTCCCCGGGATTTTGGGGTCCCGGTCCCTTTTGGGGTGGGGATTTTTGGGTTTTTGGGGTTTTGGGGATTCTGGCATTTGGGGTTTTGGAATTTTGGGATTTTGGTATTTGGGGTTGGGATTTGGGGATTTGGGGATTCTGGCATTTGGGATTTTGGTGATTTGGGGATTTGGGATCTGGGGTTGGGATTTTGGGGATTTGGGATTTCGGGTTTGGATTTTGGCACTTGGGGTTGGGATTTTGGGGATTTTGGGATTTGGGATTTGGGGTTTTGGGGTTGGGTTTGGGGATTTGGGTTTTGGGGATTTTGGGGATTTTTGGATTTTGGGGATTTGGGGTTGGGGATTTTGGGGATTTGGGGATTCTGGGATTGGGGGTTTGGAGATTTTTGGATTTGGGGTTTGGGGTTTGGGAATTTTGGGTATTTGGAGATTCTGGCATTTGGGATTTTGGGGATTTTGGGGTTTGGGGTTTGGGAATTTTTGGGTTTGGGTTTTGGGGTTGGGGATTTTGGATATTTGGGGATTCTGGCATTTGGGATTTTGGGGATTTTGGGGTTTGGGGTTTGGGAATTTTTGGGTTTGGGGTTTGGGAATTTTGGGTATTTAGAGATTCTGGCATTTGGGATTTTGGGGATTTTGGGATTTGGGGTTTGGGAATTTTTGGGTTTGGGGTTTGGGGTTTGGGAATTTTGGGTATTTGGGGATTCTGGCATTTGGGATTTTGGGGATTTTGGGGTTTGGGGTTTCCTGACGCCCCCGTGCCCCCAGGGGTGAACGAGTGCCTGGCGGGGGCCGGGGGCTGCTCCCACGGCTGCCGGGACCTGCGGCTGGGCTACGAGTGCCTGTGCCCGCCCGGGCTGGGGCTGGAGCCCGACAACCGCACGTGCCACGGTGGGTGAGCCCCGGGAGCCCGGAATGGGACACGGTTACCCAAAACAGCACAGAAATACCCCAAAATGGGACACGGTTACCCCAAAACAGCACAGAAATACCCCAAAATGGGACACGGTTACCCCAAAACAGCACAGAAATACCCTAAAATGGGACACGGTTACCCCAAAACAGCACAGAAATACCCTAAAATGGGACACAGTTACCCAAAACAGCACAAAAATACCCAGAACGGGACACAGTTACCCAAAACAGCACAAAAATACCCCAAAATGGGACACAGTTACCCCAAAACAGCACAGAAATACCCAAAACGGGACACGGTTACCCCAAAACAGCACAGAAATACCCTAAAATGGGACACGGTTACCCCAAAACAGCACAGAAATACCCCAAAATGGGTCCCAAAACAGGACACAATTACCCAAAATAGCACAAAAATACCCAGAACGGGACACAGTTACCCCAAAACAGCACAGAAATACCCAAAATGGGACACGGTTACCCCAAAACAGCACAGAAATACCCTAAAATGGGACACGGTTACCCCAAAACAGCACAGAAATACCCCAAAATGGGACACGGTTACCCCAAAATAGCACAAAAAAAACCCCAAAATGGGAAACAATTACCCCAAAGAGCACAGAAATACCCAAAATGGGACACGGTTACCCAAAACAGCACAGAAATACCCTAAAATGACAGTTACCCCAAAATAGCACAAAAATACCCAAAACGGGACACGGTTACCCAAAACAGCACAGAAATACCCCAAAATGGGTCCCAAAACGGGACACAATTACCCAAAACAGCACAGAAATACCCAAAATGGGAAACAATTACCCCAAAAAAATCACAAAAATACCCCAAAATGGGACACGGTTACCCCAAAACAGCACAGAAATACCCTGAAATGGAACAAAATGACCCCAAAATGCCCTAAAATAACTCAAAATAGCCCAAAATACGCGACTTTGGGTGACTTTGGGGTGAGTTCATTGGATTTTGGGTGATTTTCTCTGATTTTGGGTGATTTTCTCGGATTTTTGGGGTGATTTTGTCTGATTTTTGGGGTGATTTTGTCTGATTTTGGGGTGATTTTCTCTGATTTTGGGGTGATTTTCTCTGATTTTTGGGGTGATTTTGTCTGATTTTGGGGTGATTTTGTCTGATTTGGGGTGATTTTTCTGATTTTGGGTTAGTTTGTCTGGTTTTGGGGTGATTCTGAGATGATTTTGGGGTAATGTTTGGGTATTTTGGGGAGGTTTTGTCTGGTTTTGGGGTTATTTTATCTGATTTTGGGGTAATTTCGTCTGATTTTGGGTTATTTTATCTGATTTTTTTCTGATTTCGGGGTGATTTGTGGTTGTCTGACTTTGGGGTTATTCCGTCTGATGTTGGGGTGTTTTTGGGGTGTTTTTGGGGTGATGTTGGGGTGTTTTTGGGGTGTTTTGGGGGTGTTTTTGGGGTGTTTTTGGGGTGTTTTTGGGGTGGTTTTTGGGGTGTTTTTCGGGTGATATTGGGGTGTTTTTGGGGTGTTTTTTGGGTGTTTTGGGGGTGTTTTTGGGGTGTTTTTAGGGTGTGTTTTGGGGTGTTTTTGGGGTGTATTTTGTGTTGTTTTTTGGGGTGATGTTGGGGTGTGTTTGGGGTGTTTTTGGGGTGTTTTTGGGTGTTTTGGGGTGTGTTTGGGGTGTTTTTGGGGTGTGTTTGGGGTGTTTTTGGGGTGTTTTGGGGTGTGTTTGGGGTGTTTTTGGGGTGTGTTTGGGGTGTTTTTGGGTGTGTTTGGGGTGTTTTTGGGGGTGTTTTTGGGGTGTTTTTTGGGGTGATGTTGGGGTGTTTTTGGGGTGTGTTTGGGGTGTTTTTGGGGTGTGTTTGGGGTGTATTTTGGGTGTTTTTGGGGTGATTTTGGGGTGTTTTTGGGGTGTATTTGGGGTGTTTTTGGGGTGTCTTTGGGGTGTGTTTGGGGTGTGTTTGGGGTGTTTTTGGGGTGATGTTGGGGTGTTTTTGGGGTGTTGTTGGGGGTGTTTTTGGGGTGTGTTTGGGGTGTTTTTTGGGGTTTTTGGGGTGTTTTTTGGGGTGATGTTGGGGTGTTTTTGGGGTGTGTTTGGGGTGTTTTTGGGGTGTGTTTGGGGTGTATTTTGGGTGTTTTTGGGGTGATTTTGGGGTGTTTTTGGGGTGTATTTGGGTGTTTTTGGGGTGTCTTTGGGGTGTGTTTGGGGTGTTTTTGGGGTGATGTTGGGGTGTTTTTGGGGTGTTGTTGGGGGTGTTTTTGGGTGATGTTGGGGTGGTTTTGGGGTGTGTTTGGGGTGTGTTTGGGGTGGTTTTGGGGTGTTTTTGGGGTGTGTTTGGGGTGTTTTTGGGGTGATGTTGGGGTGTTTTTGTGGTGTCTTTGGGTGTGTTTGGGGTGATGTTGGGGTGTTTTTGGGGTGTGTTTGGGGTGGTTTTGGGGTGGTTTTTGGGGTGTTTTTGGGGTGTGTTTGGAGTGTTTTTTGGGGTGTTTTTGGGGTGTGTTTGGGGTGATGTTGGGGTGTGTTTGGGGTGTTTTTGGGGTGTGTTTGGGGTGATGTTGGGGTGTTTTTGGGGTGTTGTTGGGGGTGTTTTTGGGGTGTGTTTGGGGTGTTTTTTGGGGTTTTTGGGGTGATGTTGGGGTGTTTTTGGGGTGTTTTTGGGGTGTTTTTGGGGTGTGTTTGGGGTGATGTTGGGGTGTGTTTTGGGGTGATGTTGGGGTGTGTTTGGGGTGTGTTTGGGGTGTTTTTGGGGTGTGTTTGGGGTGTGTTTGGGGTGTTTTTGGGGTGTGTTTGGGGTGTTTTTGGGGTATTTTTGGGGTGTTTTTGGGGTGTTTTTGGGGTGTGTTTGGGGTGATGTTGGGGTGTGTTTGGGGGTGATGTTGGGGTGTGTTTGGGGTGTTTTTGGGGTGTGTTTGGGGTGTTTTTGGGGTGTGTTTGGGGTGTTTTTGGGGTCTGTTTGGGGTGTGTTTGGGGTGTGTTTGGGGTGTGTTTGGGGTGATGTTGGGGTGTTTTTGGGGTGATGCTGGGGTGTGTTTGGGGTGTTTTTTGGTGTTTTGGGGAGTTTTTGGGGTGATTTTGGGGTGTTTTTTGAGGTATGTTTGGGGTGTTTTTGGGGTGTTTTTGGGGTGTATTTGGGGTGTCTTTGGGGTGTCTTTGGGGTGTTTTTGGGGTGTGTTTGGGGTGTATTTGGGGTGATGTTGGGGTGTTTTTTCGGGTGATGTTGAGGTGTTTTTGGGGTGTTGTTGGGGGTGTTTTTGGGGTGTGTTTGGGGTGTTTTTTGGGGTTTTTGGGGTGTGTTTGGGGTGTTTTTGGGGAGTTTTTGGGTGATTTTGGGGTGGTTTTTGAGGTGTGTTTGGGGTGTGTTTGGGGTGTTTTTGGGGTGTTTTTGGGGTGTTTTTGGGGTGATGTTGCGGTGTGTTTGGGGTGTTTTTGGGGTGATGTTGGGGTGTTTTTGGGGTGTTTTTGGGGTGTTTTTGGGGTGTTTTTGGGGTGATGGTGGGGTGTGTTTGGGGTGTGTTTGGGGTGTTTTTGGGGTGTGTTTGGGGTGTTTTTGGGGTGATGTTGGGGTGTGTTTGGGGTGTTTTTGGGGTGTGTTTGGGGTGTTTTTGGGGTGTGTTTGGGGTGTTTTTGGGGTGATGTTGGGGTGTTTTTGGGATGTTTTTGGTGTGTTTTTTGGGTGTGTTTGGGGTGATTTTGGGGTGGTTTTTGAGGTGTGTTTGGGGTGATGTTGGGGTGTTTTTGGGGTGGTTTTTGGGGTGTTTTTGGGGTGTTTTTGGGGTGTTTTTGGGGTGTGTTTGGGGTGATGTTGGGGTGTCTTTGGGGTGTTTTTGGGGTGTGTTTGGGGTGGTTTTGGGGTGGTTTTTGGGGTGATTTTGGGGTGTGTTTGGGGTGTGTTTGGGGTGTTTTTGGGGTGGTTTTTGGGGTGTTTTTGGGGTGATGTTGGGGTGTTTTTGGGGTGTGTTTGGGGTGGTTTTGGGGTGTGTTTGGGGTGTCTTTGGGGTGATTTTGGGGTGTGTTTGGGGTGTGTTTGGGGTGTTTTTGGGGTGGTTTTTGGGGTGTTTTTGGGGTGATGTTGGGGTGTTTTTGGGGTGTGTTTGGGGTGATGTTGGGGTGCTTTTGGGGTGTGTTTGGGGTGTATTTTGGGGTGTATTTGGGGTGTTTTTGGGGAGTTTTTGGGGTGTTTTTGGGGTGTTTTTGGGGTGTGTTTGGGGTGATGTTGGGGTGTTTTTGGGGTGTGTTTGGGGTGTATTTTGGGGTGTATTTGGGGTGTTTTTGGGGTGTGTTTGGGGTGTTTTTGGGGTGATGGTGGGGTGTGTTTGGGGTGTATTTGGGGCGGTTTTTGGGGTGTTTTTGGGGTGATGGTGGGGTGTGTTTGGGGTGTTTTTGGGGTGTTTTTGGGGTGTGTTTGGGGTGTTTTTGGGGTGTTTTTGGGGTGTGTTTGGGGTGTATTTTGGGGTGTTTTTGGGGTGTTTTTGGGGTGATGTTGGGGTGATGTTGGGGTGTGTTTGGGGTGTTTTTGGGGAGTTTTTCGAGTGTTTTTGGGGTGATGTTGGGGTGTCTTTGGGGTGATGTTGGGCTGATGTTGGGGTGTTTTTGGGGTGATGTTGGGGTGATTTTGGGGTGTTTTTGGGGTGATGTTGGGGTGTGTTTGGGGTGTTTTTTGGGGTGTTTTTGGGGTGTGTTTGGGGTGTTTTTGGGGTGTGTTTGGGGTGTTTTTTGGGTGTTTTTTGGGGTGTCTTTGGGGTGTTTTTGGGGTGATGTTTAGGGTGATGTTTAGGGTGATGCTTTGGTGTTTTTGGGCTGTTTTTGGTGATGTTTGGGGTGCTGTTGGGGTGTTTTTGGCGTCTCTGCTGACCCCTGTCCCCCAGGGCCCCCCGGGACCCTCGTGGTGGGCACCCGGCACCAGCTGCTGGCGCTGGGCGGCGCCGAGCCCCGCGTCCTGCGGGGGGCGCTGAAGCACGCGGCCGCGCTGGACGTGGCCATCGAGGGGGGGGCCCTGTTCTGGGGGGACCCCAGCGAGGGACGCATCTACACGTGAGGAACCCCAAAATCCCCCGGCGACCCCCAAAATCCACCCCAAATCCTCCCTGGGACCCCAAAATTCCCTGGGACCCCCAAATCCTCCCCTGGGAGCCCAAAATTCCCTGGGACCCCCAAATCCTCCCCTGGGACCCCAAAATTCCCTGGGGACTCCCAAAATCAACCCCAAATCCTCCCTGGGACCCCAAAATTCCCTGGGACCCCAAAATCCACCCCAAATCCTCCCCTGGGACCCCAAAATTCCCTGGGACTCCCAAATCCTCCCCTGGGACCCCCGAAATTCCCTGGGACCCCAAAATCCACCCCAAATCCTCCCTGGGACCCCAAAATTCCCTGGGACCCCTAAATCCACCCCAAATCCTCCCCTGGGACCCCAAAATTCCCTGGGACTCCCAAATCCTCCCCTGGGACCCCGAAATTCCCTGGGACCCCAAAATCCACCCCAAATCCTCCCTGGGACCCCAAAATTCCCTGGGACCCCAGATCCTCCCCTGGGATCCCAAAATCCACACCGGGAACCCCAAAATCCTCCCCTGGGACCCCAACATCCACCCTGGGAACCCCAAATCCACCTGGGGCCCCCCAAAATCCACCCCCACTCCCCCCAAATCCCCTCCCAGTCCCCCCAGTGCCCCCAGTTTGACCCCCACCCCTCCCCCCCAGAGCCCCGCTGGCCGCGGGCCCGGCCGTGCCCCTGGCCGTGGTCACTGGCCCGGGGGCTCCGGCCGGGCTGGCCCTGGACTGGACACACGGGCTGCTCTACTGGACAGAGCCCGGCTCCGGCCGCGTGGCCGTCGCCGACCGCTCGGGCTCGCGCCAGCGCACGCTGCACCGGGACCCCCGGACACGGCCCTGGGCCGTGGTGGTGGACCCCCAGAACGGGTATGGGCGGGGGGCGACACCCGAAATACCCAAAAATACCAAAACCGGCCCCAAAATAGCCAAAACCAGCCTAAAACAGCCCCAAAAATACCCCAGAACAGCCCCAAGATACCCCAGAACAGCCCAAAATACCCCAGAACAGCCCCAAAATACCCCAGAACAGCCCCAAGATATTCCAAAAGAGCCCCAAAATACCCCAGAACAGCCCAAAATACCCCAGAACAGCCCCAAAATACCCCAGAACAGCCCCAAGATATCCCAAAAGAGCCCCAAAATACCCCAGAACAGCCCCAAAATACCCCAGAACAGCCCAAAATACCTCAGAACAGCCCCAAGATACCCCAGAACAGCCCAAAATACCCCAGAACAGCCCCAAGATATCCCAAAAGAGCCCCAAAATACCCCAGAACAGCCCCAAAATACCCCAGAACAGCCCCAAGATACCCCAGAACAGCCCCAAAATACCCCAGAACAGCCCAAAATACCTCAGAACAGCCCCAAAATACCCCAGAACAGCCCCAAGATATCCCAAAAGAGCCCCAAAAATACCCCAGAACAGCCCCAAGATACCCCAGAACAGCCCCAAGATACCCAGAACAGCCCAAAATACCCCAGAACAGCCCCAAAATACCCCAGAACAGCCCCAAATACCCCAGAACAGCCCCAAAATACCCCAGAACAGCCCCAAGATATCCCAAAAGAGCCCCAAAATACCCCAGAACAGCCCCAAAATACCCCAGAACAGCCCACAACAGCACCAGAATAACCAAATCTGCCCAAAGCCAGCCCCAAAACCCCAGACACGGCCCTGGGCGGTGACGAGGGACCCCCAGAACGGGGATGGGGGAGGGGGGTGACACCAAAAATATCCCAAAATATCCCAAAACAGCCCCAAAACAACCGAAATGTCCTCAAAATACCCAAAACAGCCTGAAAATAACCACAACAGCCCCAAAATTCCCCCGGATGGATCAAAGCAGCCCCAAAATAGCTCAAGATGGCCCCAAGTCAGCCCCAGACCCACGCCTGAAAACCCAAAACAGCCCCAAAACGGGGGCCCGGGGGTCCTGGGGGGGTCCGGGGGGTCCCCAGGTGACCCCGGCGCCCCCCCCCCAGGTTCCTGTACTGGTCGGACTGGGGGTCCCGGCCCCAAATCACGCGGGGGGCTCAGGACGGGGCGCCCCCCGAGGCGCTGGTGACCGAGGACGTGGAGCGGCCGCAGGGGCTGGCGCTGGGTGAGGCTCCCCGAAAACGACCCCAAAAACCTCCCCAAAGGCGCCCCAAAAATGTCCCCAAAAACGCCCCGGACGCGACCCCAGCGTGACCCCAAAAATGCCCCCGGAGCGTCCCCTGGCCCCCCCGACCCCCCCCCCGCCCCCCGGTGCCCCCAGTGACGCCCCCGGCCCCCTCCCCCCAGACCAGTCCTCCCAGCGCCTGTACTGGGCCGACGGGCGCCTCCAGGCCGTGTCCAGCGTGGGCCTGGACGGGCGCGGCCGCCGGACGCACCTGCGGGACCCCCGGCACCTGGGGCAGCCCCTGGGGCTCGCTGTCTTCCAGGTGAGACCCCCCCGTGTGCCCCTGAGCCCCCCCCAAAGTCCAGCAGGACCCCCCCGGGGATCCCCGTGTCCCCCTGAGCCCCTCCTGTGACCCCCAGACCCCCCCCGTGTCCCCCTGAGCCCCCCCAAAGTCCAGCAGGACCCCCCCGGGGATCCCCGTGTCCCCCTGAGCCCCTCCCGTGACCCCCAGACCCCCCCCGTGTCCCCCTGACCCCCCCCCCCCCACGTCCCTGTGACCCCCCCCAATGGCCATCAGGACCCCCCCGTGTCCTACTGACCCCCCCCCACCACCCCCAGACCCCCCCCAATGTCCCTGTGACCACCCCGCCCCTCCCCCTTCTGACCCCCCGTGACCCCCCTGACCCCTGTGACCCCCCTGTGACCCCCCGTGACCCCCCCATGACGCCCATTGACCCCCCCATTGACCACCCATGACCCCCTGACCCCTGTGACCCCCCCCATGACCCCATGACCCCGTGACCCCTCCCATGACCCCCTGTGACCCCCCATGACCCCCCGTGACCCCCCCATGACCACCCCCTGACCCCCCCATGACCCCATGACCCCCTGTGACGCCCCTGTGACCCCTCCATTGACCCCCCATGACCCCCCGTGACCCCCCCCATGGCCCCCCATGACCCCGTGACCCCTCCCGTGACCCCCCGTGACCCCCCATGACCCCCGCCCCTCCCCCAGGACTGGCTGGTCTGGACCGACCCCCCCCGGGGGTCCCTGGTGGCCACGCGGCTCCGGGGGGGCTCCTCCCCCTCCCCCCCCCGGCTGCTGGCCCAGGAGCTCTTCAGCCCCGAGGCCGTGGTGGTGCTGCACCCCGCCCGGCAGCCCAGAGGTACCAGAACACCCCGAAATCACCCCAAAAACACCCCGAAATCACCCCCCAAAATACCCCAAAAAATCCCAAAAACACCCCAAAACCACCCCAAAAACACTCCCCAAAATACCCCAAAAACACCCTAAAAACACCCCCCAAAATAGCCCAAAAACACCCTGAAATCACCCCACAACCACCCCCCAAAATACCCCGAAATCACCCCAAAAACACCCCAAAAACACCCCCAAAATACCCCAAAAACACCCTGAAATCACCCCACAACCACCCCCCAAAATACCCCGAAATCACCCCAAAAACACCCCCAAAATACCCCAAAAACACCCTGAAATCACCCCACAACCACCCCCAAAATACCCCAAAAACACCCCAAAACCACCCCAAAAAAACCCCAAAAATTCCCCAAAATACCCCAAAAACACCCCGAAATCACCCCAAAAATATCCTAAATACACCCCAAAAACACCCTAAAAATACCACAAAACCCCCCCAAAAACACCCCAAAAACACCCCAAAATACCCCAAAATAACCCCAAAAATACCCTAAATTAACCCAAAAAACACCCCAAATACAGCCCAAAAATACCCCCAAAAATATCCCAAAATAACCCCAGAAACACCCCAAAAATAACCCAAAATAACCTCTAAAGTAACCCCAAAATAACCCAAATACACCCCAAAAATAACCCCAAAAACCCAAGACCCCAAAAATAACCCAAAATAACCCCGAAATTACCCCCAAAAAAACCCTAAAAGTAACCCCAAATAACCTGAAAAATAACCCAAAATAACCCTGAAATTACCCCAAAATAACCCCAAAAACCCAAAAAAAACCAAAAATAACCCAAAATAACC
>NW_027100224.1:345148-442863 GCF_031753505.1 Anomalospiza imberbis
GCCGCCTCAGAGCCCCCTCAGAGCCCCTCTGAGCCCCCTCAGACCAGCCGAGTCCCCTCAGAGCCCCTCAGACCTCCCGAACCCACTCAAAGCCCCTCAGAGCCCCTCAGACCAGCCAAGTCCCCTCAGAGAAGTCGAAGTCCCTCGGAGCTGCCTCAGAGCTTCCGAGCCCCCTCCGAGCGCCCTCAGAGCCCCTCTGAGCCCCTCAGACCAGCCGAGTCCCCTCAGAGCCCCTCAGACCTCCTGAACCCACTCAAAGCCCCTCAGAGCCCCTCTGAGCCCCCTCAGACCAGCCGAGTCCCCTCAGAGCCCCTCAGACCTCCCGAACCCACTCAAAGCCCCTCAGAGCCCCTCTGAGACCCCTCAGACCAGCCAAGTCCCCTCAGAGCCTGCTCGAAGTCCCTCAGAGCCGCCTCAGAGCCCCCTCAGAGCCCCTCTGAGCGCCCTCAGACCAGCCGAGTCCCCTCAGATCCCCTCAGACCTCCCGAACCCACTCAAAGCCCCTCAGAGCCTCCCCAGAGCCCCCTCAGACCTCCCGAATCCCCTCAGAGCCCTCTCCCAATCCCAATCCCTTCGGCACCCGTGACTCCCCCCAGAGTCTCCTCGGCCCTTCCGAGCCCCCTCACGGCCCCTCAGACCACCCAAGCCCCCTCAGAGTCCTCTCAGAGCCCCTCAGACCTTCCGAACCCCCTCAGAACCCCCCACACCCCGGCTCCCCTTGAAGCCCCCCAGGACTCCCCATCCCCGTTCCTCCCTCTCCCGGGGGGGGCTCTCCCCCGTGCCCTGTTCAGGTACAAACGAACCACAGCAGTGCCAGGACCCCCGCCCCGCCTTTTATTGCCCCCGCGGGGACCCCCAGTCCCCGTCACCACGGCGGGGACATGGGCTGGGGGTTCTGCAGGTAGGACATGACCACGGCCGAGATGGAGAGCCTGGGAGGGGCACACACAGGTGTCAGAGACCCCCCTCCCCAAACGGGGCCCGGGACCCCCCACCCAGGAGCCCCCCGGCACTCACATGAAGCTGCTCATCATCTGCTTGGTGTCCTCGGAGCTGCGCGAGTTGGCGAAGCTGATGAAGGAGCAGTACACGGCGATCCAGGCGCACCACTTGAGCTGGGGAGCCCCGGGACAGCCCCCGTGAGAACCCCCCGAGGGACCCGCGGGGTGCCCTGGAGACCCCCGGGATGGGCAGGAGAGCCCAGAGACCCCCGGGGATGGCTCCCGAGTCCTTCCTAGGGGATCTCTCTGACCCTCCCTCCCGCAGAATTCCCCTCAGAAAAGTGCCCGGGGCCGATCCCGGAGCTCATCCCGGGGTCGATCCCGGAGCTCATCCCGGGGCCGATCCCGGCGCCCATCCCGGGGCCGGTCCCGGAGCTCATCCCGGGTCCGGTCCCGGCGCCCATCCCGGGGCCGATCCCGGAGCTCATCCCGGGGCCCATCCCGGAGCTCATCCCGGGGCCGATCCCGGAGCTCATCCCGGGGCCGATCCCGGCGCCCATCCCGGGGCCGATCCCGGAGCTCATCCCGGGGCCGATCCCGGCGCCCATCCCGGGGCCGATCCCGGCGCCCATCCCGGCGCCCATCCCGGAGCTCATCCCGGGGCCGATCCCGGAGCTCATCCCGGGGCCGATCCCGGAGCTCATCCCGGGGCCCATCCCGGAGCTCATCCCGGGGCCGATCCCGGAGCTCATCCCGGGGCCGACCCCGGTGCCCCCCGTGCCTCACCTTGAGCATGAGCCCGCACATGCTGAACACCATCCCCAGCAGGTTCATGTAGTCGGGGGTCGGGTCTTCCAGCGCCGGGTTGGTCTCGGTGGCGGGGGGCTTGTACCTGGCGGGAGGAAGGGGGATCCGTCAGTCGGGCCGGGGCACCGGGACTCCCGCGGATGCCGCTGCTCTCTCCCCGGTTCTGCCGGTCCCTTCTCTCCCGGTCCCACCTGGCCACTTTGCCGGGTCTCCGCGGGTCCGCCATGGCCCCGCCGCCGCCTCCGCCTCTTCCGCCGCCGCCGGAAGGAGCCCGGCCCCCGGTGCCGGCCCCGGTTCCGCCCCCGGTGCCGGCCCGGTCCCGCCATGGCGTTCCCGAGGCCGCGGCCCGCCCGGCCCGAGCTGCCCCGGCAGCGGGTGCAGACCTTGCAGTGCGGGCAGGGAGCGGTGCGGGCCGCCCGCTTCAACGGTGAGACCGGGGACAACGCGGGGACCGGGGATACCGGGGGGAAACGGGGCGGGGGAAGAGAGCAGGACCCGGGGATGGAGGTTGGGAACCGGGCGAGGAGTGCCGGTGTGGGGGTCCCGGAGATCCCCCCGAGTCCCGGGCAGGGGGTCCCGGAGATCCCCCCGAGTCCCGGGCAGGGGGTCCCGGGGATCGCCCCGAGTCCCGGGCAGGGGGTGCCGGGGATTCCCCCGAGTCCCGGGCACGGGGTCCCGGGGATCCCCCCGAGTCCCGGGCAGGGGGTCCCGGGGATCCCCCCGTGTCACGGGCAGGGTGTCCCGGGGATCCTCCCTGAGTCACGGGCAGGGGGTCCCGGGGATCCCCCCGTGTCACGGGCAGGGGGTCCCGGGGATCCCCCCGAGTTCCGGGGATTCCCCCGTGTCACGGGCAGGGTGTCCCGGGGATCCTCCCTGAGTCACGGGCAGGGGGTCCCGGGGATCGCCCCGAGTCCCGGGGATTCCCCCGTGTCACGGGCAGGGTGTCCCGGGGATCCTCCCCGAGTCCCGGGCAGGGGGTCCCGGGGATCCCCCCCGAGTCCCGGGGATTCCCCCGTGTCACGGGCAGGGGGTCCCGGGGATCCCCCCGAGTCCGGGCCAGAGGCTCCCGGGCATCACGGCCGTTCACCCCCGCAGCGGACGGGAATTACTGCCTGACGTGCGGCAGCGACAAGACGCTGAAGCTCTGGAACCCGCACAAGGGCACAGCCCTGCGCACCTACCAGGGCCACGGCTACGAGGTGCTGGACGCCGCGGGGTAAGGAGGGGCTTCGGGGACCCCCTCCCCACCACCGGGAACCCCCGCCGCGCTCACGGGACCCCGCCGCGCCCCCGCAGATCCTTCGACAACAGCCAGATCTGCTCCGGCGGTGCCGACAAGGCCGTGGCGCTCTGGGACGTGACCACCGGGCAGGTGGTCCGCAAGTACCGGGGACACGCCGGGGTGAGGAGGGGCCGGCGGGGGGAATTGAGGGTTTGGGGGGTGGGATCTGGGGAGGGGGATTTGGGATCCCGCGTGCGGGTCGAGGTCCTGATTCCCTGCTTCTCCCACAGAAGGTAAACTGCGTCCAGTTCAACGAGGAAGCCACTGTCATTGTGTCCGGTGAGGGAGGGGTTTGGGGGGCACCCTGCAAGCCCCCAGACACCCCTGCACCCCCTTTTCCCACCCTGATCCCCCTGTTTTTCCCCCCTGAACCCCCCCTTTCCCCCAGGCTCCATCGACTCCACCGTGCGGTGCTGGGACTGCCGCTCCCGCCGCCCCGACCCCATCCAGGTGCTGGACGAGGCCAAGGACGGCATCTCCAGCGTGAAGCTCTCAGCCCACGAGATCCTGACGGGGTGAGCGACGAGCCCCCCAGCAGCGGGGCACCCCCAGGATTATTGGGGGGACCCCCTAAATCTCCTTCCCCCCTCCCCGCAGCTCCGTGGACGGGCGGGTCCGGCGCTACGACCTCCGCATAGGGCAGCTCTGCTCCGACTACATCGGCAGTGAGTGGGGCCTGCGGGAGGGCCCGGGGGGGCACCCAAAGCTTGGGTGGGGGGGCTCGGCGGGACCCCCCAAACTCCCCCCGTGTGCCCCCAGGCCCCATCACCAGCGTGTGCTTCAGCAAGGACGGGCAGTGTGTGCTGGCTGCCAGCCTGGACTCCACGCTGCGGCTGCTGGACAAAGACACCGGGGAGCTGCTGGGCGAGTAGGGACCCCCCACCGCCCCGAGTCCCTGCGCTCTCAGGGGGTTTTGGGGGACCCCCGGCTCAGCCCTGTCCCCTCCCCAGGTACACGGGTCACCGCAGCACGACGTACAGGCTGGACTGCGTCCTGAACGAGCTGGACACGCACGTGGGCTGCGCCTCCGAGGACGGCCACGTCTACTTCTGGGACCTGCTGGAGGTGAGGGAGGGTCCCGGGGGGATTTGGGGACACTCCCGACCCTCCCTGACCCGCCCTGGTGTCCCCTCAGGGTTCGCTGGCGCTCAGCCTGCCCGTGGGCCAGGGTGTGGTGCAGTCGCTGGCCTTCCACCCGCGCCTGCCCTGCCTGCTGGTGGCCACCCAGGGCCAGGTGACGCTGTGGCGCGAGGACACCTTCCAGCCCGAGGGGGACCCCAACACCTGACGGGGCTCGGGGGGACCCCGGTGGCACAAGGAATAAACCCCTCAGTGGATGGAGACCCTGCCCTGCTTTATTGGGAGCTCGAATAAATAAACACAAGCGTTGTGGGGAGGGGGCTGTGGACAGGGGGGACACACAGACAGGGGGTGCAGCAGGAGTGGGGGGCCCCTGTCCCCCCCCAGGGGGACTCACCCCACTGTCCCCCACGCTGTGGGAATCGATGAGACCCGGCGGAGCTGCGGGGGGCTCAGCACACCCAAAGCTGATCCCGGGGGGTCCCTTGGGGGTCCCTCAGGCCTCGAGGGTCCCTCAAGCCTTGGGGGTCCCTCAGGCCTCGGGGGTCCCTCAGGCCTCGGGGGTCCCTCATGCCTCGAGGGTCCCTCAGGCCTCGGGGGTCCCTCATGCCTCGAGGGTCCCTCAGGCCTCGGGGGTCCCTCAGGCCTTGAGGATCCCCAGGCCTCAAGGGTTCCTCAGGCCTCGGAGGTCCCTCATGCCTCGAGGATCCCTCATGCCTCGAGGATCCCTCAGGCCTCGGGGGTCCCTCAGGCCTTGGGGGTCCCTCATGCCTCAGGGGTCCCTCAGGCCTCGGGGGTCCCTCAGGCTTTGGGGGTCCCTCATGCCTCGGGGGTCCCTCAGGCCTCGGGGGTCCCCGCGGGCACCGCGAAGGCGTTGGCGCTCCGGGCGAACGTCTCGGCCACGAGCAGCGGGAACACGAGCGAGGCGTCGGCGTAGACCTGGCCCAGAGCAGCGGGATCAGGGGGACAAAAAAAAACCTCCCCACCCCGGGGCTCCTCAAATCCCCCTCCTCAGCCCCCCCGGTCCCCCACCTTGACGGGGGTGGCGTCCACGCGGATCTTGCCCCAGGACACGGCCTCGTCCGGCCGCGCGCCCGAGTCGGAGCCGTCGAACTCCTGCGCCGTGTTGACGTAGACGGAGAAATCGGCGCCGTTCCGCTGCCCGGGGCAGACACCGGGGTGAGCCCCCAGCCCCTCCCCGGGGTCCCCAAGCCCCCTCCCCAGCGCGGGGTCCCCTCACCATGAGGTTGGCGTTGGCGATGTGGTGCTTGACCAGGCCCCCGCCCAGGATGATCATGCCGGTCTTGTGGGCGAAGATGGCCTGGGTGTTGATGAGGCGCAGGTCTGCGGGCACAGTTTGGGGGGGTGGGTCAGGGCGCCCTCGGGGCACCCCAAATCCCGTGGGGCGCCCCGGGGAGTCCCCAGGGGGACGGACACTCACCCTCCACGATGTCCAGCACGAGCCCCGGGCGTTTGTAGGAGTGGAAGAAGATCATGTCCCCCAGGGAGCCGTCGGTGAGCGCCGGGCTCAGCACCGGGATGTTGTTCTGTGGGGGGACGCGGTGACAGACGGTGGCACCCGCGGTGACACCGACCGGTGCCCCCCCCCCCACCCAGTGCCCCCCCAGTACCTTCTGGGCCCAGTAACAGATGGACTCGGGGTTGTTGATCTCCTCGCCCAGCCGGGCGATCATCCGGGACGGCGTCCACCGCACGCCCTGCGGGGACCCGGCTCAGGAACCCCGGCCTGGGGGGCCCCAGGTGTGCAGGGACCCCCAAACCCCCATCCCAGATGTCCAGGGACCCCCAAACCCCCATCCCAGGTGTGCAGGGACCCCCAAACCCCCATCCCAGATGTCCAGGGACCCCCAAACCCCCATCCCAGGTGTGCAGGGACCCCCAGATCCCAACCCAGGTGTGCAGGGACCCCCAAACCCCCATCCCAGGTGTGCAGGGACCCCCAAACCCCCATCCCAGATGTCCAGGGACCCCCAAACCCCCATCCCAGGTGTGCAGGGACCCCCAAACCCCCATCCCAGGTGTGCAGGGACCCCCCAAACCCCCATCCCAGGTGTCCAGGGAGCCCCAAACCCCACCCCGGATGTCCAGGGAGCCCCAGATCCCAACCCAGGTGTCCAGGGACCCCCAAACCCCACCCTAAAGTGTCCAGGGACCCCCTCAAATCCCATCCTAAGTGCCCAGGGATCCCCAAACCCCTACCCCAGATGTCCAGGGACCCCCCAAACCCTACCCCAGGTGTCCAGGGAGCCCCAAACCCCACCCTAAAGTGTCCAGGGAGCCCCAGATCCCAACCCAGGTGTCCAGAGATCCCCAAACCCCCACCCCAGGTGTCCAGGGACCCCCTAAGGTCCCTTCCCAGCACTGTGGGGTCCCGGGTTGGGGTCCCCCACCCTCACCTGCGTGTCCTGCTCGTCCACCATCCTCTCCAGGATGGGCATCAGCCAGTCCTCGAACTTGCAGTAGTTATCGTTGGGCACCAGCAGGTTCCCGATCCTGAGGGGACCCCAAGGTGACCCCAAGGTGTCCCCAAGGTGGCCCCGAGGTGGCCCCAGCCCCCCGCGCCCATCCCCCGGACCTGTTGATGCCGTTCTCCCGCAGGTCCCGGCCCCGCAGCTGGAAGTCCCCGATGTAGGTGGGCGCCAGGCACTTGATCAGGTCCTCCTCGACCCCCCCGGCCGTGGTCACCAGCACATCCACCTGCCCAGGGCGGGGTCAGCACCTCAGGGACCCCGGGGACCCCCCAGGAACCTCACAGGGACCCCCCCTGGCACCCCCAGAACCTCACAGGGACCCCCCTGACCCCCCCAGAACCTCACAGGGACACCCAGAGACACCCCTGGCACCCCCAGAACCTCACAGGGACCCCCCTGACCCCCCCTGGAACCTCACAGGGACACCCAGAGACACCCCCTAGAACCTCACAGGGACCCTGGGGACCCCCCTGACCCCCCCAGAACCTCACAGGGACACCCAGAGACCCCCCTGAAACCCCCAGAACCTGAACCTCACAGGGACCCCAGGGACCCCCCCGGAACGTCACAGGGACACCCAGAGACCCCCCTGAAACCCCCAGAACCTCACAGGGACCCTGGGGACCCCCCTGACCCCCCCAGAACCTCACAGGGACCCCCCTGGCCCCCCACGGAACCTCACAGGGACCTGTCCCCATGCCATTCTCAGGTGTCCCCATGTTGTCCCCTGTCCCCCTGTCACCATGCCCTGCTGCAAAAGCTGTGGATGCTCTCCCTGTCACCATGCTGTCCCCTGTCCCTGTCCCCCTGTCCCCCTGTCACCATGCTGTCCCCCGTCCCCTCTCCCTGTCCCCATGCTGTCCCCCTGTCACCATGCCGTGCTGCACGAGGTAGCGGATGCTCTCCCTGTCCCCCTGTCCCCACGCTGTCCCCCTGTCCCTGTCCCCATGCTGTCCCCTGTCCCTGTTCCCCTGTCCCTGTCCCCCTGTCACCATGCCGTGCTGCACGAGGTAGCGGATGCTCTCCCTGTCCCCTGTCCCCACGCTGTCCCCCTGTCCCTGTCCCTGTTCCCCTGTCCCTGTCCCCCTGTCACCATGCCGTGCTGCACGAGGTAGCGGATGCTCTCCCTGTCCCCTGTCCCCACGCTGTCCCCTGTCCCTGTTCCCCTGTCCCTGTCCCCCTGTCACTATGCCGTGCTGCACGAGGTAGCGGATGCTCTCCCTGTCCCTGTCCCCATGCTGTCCCCTGTCCCCCTGTCCCCATGCTGTCCCCTGTCCCCATGCTGTCCCCCTGTCACCATGCCGTGCTGCACGAGGTAGCGGATGCTCTCCCTGTCCCCCTGTCCCCACGCTGTCCCCTGTCCCTGTCCCCTGTCCCTGTCCCCCTGTCCCCATGCTGTCCCCCTGTCCCTGTCCCCATGCTGTCCCCCCTGTCACCATGCCGTGCTGCACGAGGTAGCGGATGCTCTCCCTGTCCCCCTGTCCCCACGCTGTCCCCTGTCCCTGTCCCCTGTCCCTGTCCCCCTGTCCCCATGCTGTCCCCCTGTCCCTGTCCCCATGCTGTCCCCCCTGTCACCATGCCGTGCTGCACGAGGTAGCGGATGCTCTCCCTGTCCCCCTGTCCCCACGCTGTCCCCTGTCCCTGTTCCCCTGTCCCTGTCCCCCTGTCACTATGCCGTGCTGCACGAGGTAGCGGATGCTCTCCCTGTCCCCACGCTGTCCCCTGTCCCCATGCTGTCCCCCTGTCCCCATGTCCCTGTCCCCTGTCCCCCTGTCCCCACGCTGTCCCCTGTCCCCCTGTCCCCATGCTGTCCCCCTGTCCCTGTCCCCATGCTGTCCCCCCTGTCACCATGCCGTGCTGCACGAGGTAGCGGATGCTCTCCCTGTCCCCACGCTGTCCCCTGTCCCCCTGTCCCCATGCTGTCCCCCTGTCCCCTGTCCCCATGCTGTCCCCTGTCCCCTGTCCCCTGTCACCATGCCGTGCTGCACGAGGTAGCGGATGCTCTCCCTGTCCCCCTGTCCCTGTCCCCCTGTCCCCATGCTGTCCCCCTGTCCCCATGCTGTCCCCCTGTCACCATGCCGTGCTGCACGAGGTAGCGGATGCTCTCCCTGTCCCTGTCCCCATGCTGTCCCCTGTCCCCACGCTGTCTCCCTGTCCCCATGCTGTCCCCTGTCCCCTGTCCCCCTGTCACCATGCCGTGCTGCACGAGGTAGCGGATGCTCTCCCTGTCCCCCTGTCCCTGTCCCCCTGTCCCCATGCTGTCCCCTGTCCCCATGCTGTCCCCCTGTCCCTGTCCCCCTGTCCCCTGTCACCATGCCGTGCTGCACGAGGTAGCGGATGCTCTCCCTCACGCCGGAGCTGACGAGATTGGAGGTGAAGCCCAGGAAAATGGTGCAGCCCGAGGGCGGCCGCGGCCCGGCCATGGCCGCTCGCTCCCGCTGCTCCGCGCTCAGCGGCTCCAGCTTGGCCGCGATCTGCGGGACGGGACACCGGGGAGGTCACACCGGGCACGGAGCCCCCGCCGCCCTCACCCTCCCGGTGTCACCCCGCCGGGGGCCGCACCATCCGCTCGATCTCGGCCACCGCCTGCGCGAAGCTCGTGGCCTGGAAGCCGGTGGTGCGGAAGGAGCGGAGCAGCGCCGCGTGGTCCGCGCCGCCCGAGAAGTCGTAGCCGCGCACCGGGAGGGCCTCGGCCGGGAGGGCCCCGCTGGGCCGCAGCACGGCCCGGAGCGCCTCTCCCGGCGCCTCTCCCGGGGCCGCCATGCCTCGGCCGGGCCGCTCAGGGCGCCGCCATCTTGGGCCACGCCCCCCGCGCCGTACGGCTGCGCGCTCCCCGCCGCGCCGTACGGCCGCGCGCCGCCATCTTGCTCGGCCCTCCCGCCCCCGCCTTTTCCGTACAGCCGCGCGCCGCCATCTTGGCAGGACGGCGGCCGTGGAGGGACGAGAAGCTCGCGGAGGCGAAAAGGCGCCGTTACACCGAGGGAGCCCCGAAACTTGGACAGCGCTCAGGCAGAAAGGGACCTGGGGCCACTGACGGACAGCAGGCTGGACACGAGCCAGCAGTGCGTCCTGGTGGCCAAGAAGGCCAACGGCTCCTGGCCCGTATCAGGAATGGTGTGGCCAGCAGCAGCAGAGAGGTCATTGTCCCCCTGTACTCGGCACCAGTGGGGCCACAGCTCGAGTGCTGTGTCCAGCTCTGGCCCCTCAGTTTGGGAAGGACGTTGAGAGGCTTGAGCGCGTCCAGAGGAGGCGACGAGAGCAGTGAGGAGCTTGGAACACAAAACCTGTGAGAAACGACTGAGGGAGCTGGGGTTGTTTAGCCTGGAGAAAAGGAGACTCAAGAGGGGACTTCATCACTCTTCACAGCTCGTGAAAGGACACTGTATTCAGGTGGGGACAGTCTCCTTCTCCAGGCAGCCGCTGACAGAACAACAGTTCAGTCTCAAGCTGCACCAGGGGAAATAGAGGTTGGATATTAGGAAGAAGTTTTTCACAGAAAGAGTGATGAAGTTCTGGAATGTTCTGCCCCGGGAGGTGGTGGAGACACCATCCCTGGATGGGTTTTAAAAAAGACTGGATGTGGCACTGGGTGCCAGGGGGTTAAGTTGAGGTGTTGGGGCTGGGTTGGACTCAATGATCTTGAAGATCTCTTACAACCCGGTGATTGAAACGGATTCAAACTGGGATGGGAGCAGGACGGGACCGGGAGTGGGGTGACATGGGAATGGGGAGGGGGGGCAAAGCACGTCACAGTCGGGAGAGGGGGATCCAGCAGGAACCAGGACGGGGGACATGGGGACAGTTCCAGGGCAGGGGGTTCTCGATCAGCTGCCCCAGAACCTCCGCCAGGGTCTCCCAGCGCAGCCAGAGCCGCTGGGCCTGGGGTGCCCAAAGCCCTGAGCAACCCCCAAGTCCCTCCCAGGAACCCTCAGCTCCCTCAGAGCCAGAATCCCCCTCATCCCTTGGAAGATCCCCCCATGTCACTGTCCTTGTTAAAGGTCTTTATTTTAAACCCAGTTTTGGGTGTTTGGAAAGTACAAAAAGAAACGAAAAGAAAATCCAGGCCACGGGGAGCCAGGAGGATGCGGAGCCCCCAGGCAGGTGTCTTCCCAACACGGATCACCGGGGCTCTGCCCACCGGGGGTCACCGGGGATCATCCAGCGCGAATCCTCCCGTGGGGGACGGAGCTGGAGCAGCGCACGGAGCTGTTCCCACACTCGGGGCGCTCACAGGGCTACCCTTATGGTGCCTCCGTTGGTGTCTGGACAGGGTAGAGCTCTGTGAGAAGCTCTTCCTACACTGGGCACACTCGTAGGGTTTCTCCCTGCTGTGGATGTGCCAGTGGGCGATGAGGGCGGCTTTCTGGTTGAAGCTCTTCTCGCAGCTGGGGCACTGGAAGGGCCTCTCCCCTGTGTGAATGCGCTTGTGCACGATGAGAGACGAGCTGGTCACAAACCTCTTCTTGCACTGATCACACTCGAAGGGCCTCTCCCCGGTGTGGATCCTCTTGTGGACGTTGAGGCTGGACTTTGTGCTGAAGTTATTCCCGCACTCCCCACACCTGTAGGGCCATTGCCCGGTGTGGCTCCTCTGGTGGTTGATCAGGCTGGAGTTCTCACTGAAGCTCTTCCCGCACTGCCCACACTCGTACACTTTCTCCCCCGTGTGGCTCCTCTGGTGGACAATCAGTTGGCAGCTCCTGGGGAAGCTCTTCCCACACTGGGGACACTCGTAGGGACACTCCCCGATGTGGATGCTCCGATGCTCGACGAGGTGGGAGTTCTCCTGGAAGCCCTTCCCGCAGTCGCGGCAGCGGAACGGCCTCTCCTCTGTGTGCGTGCACTGGTGCAGGACGAGAAGCGAGCTTTTCTTAAACCTCTTCTTGCACTGATCACACTCGTAGGGCTTCTCTCCACTGTGGGTCGTCAGGTGGTAGATCAGCTGGGAGCTCCTGCTGAAGCTCTTCTCGCACTGATCACACTCGTAGGGCCTCTCCCCCGTGTGGCTCCTCTTGTGGACGCGCAGGTGGGAGCTGGTCTGGAAGCTCTTCCCGCAATGCCCACACTCATAGGGCCTCTCCCCGGTGTGGCTCCTCTGGTGGACAACCAGGGTGGAGCTCAACATGAAACTCTTCCCACACTTATCACACTTGTACGGCCGTTCCCCCGTGTGGATTCTGCGATGGCAGATGAGGGCGGATCTCCACCTGAAGCTCTTCCCACATTCCGAGCACTTGTAGAGCTGTTCCCCCGTGTGGATATTGGAGTGGCGGATCAGGGAGATTTCCCACCTGAAGCTCTTCCCACACTCCTCACACTTGTAGACTTCTCCCACCATGTGGACTCTGCGGTGGCGGCTGAGGGCGGATCTCCATCTGAAGCTCTTCCCGCATTCCGAGCACTTGTAAGGCTTCTCCCCATCCTGGAGCTGCTCATGGACCCCCAGCTCTGAGCTCTGACCGCCTCCCCGGCCCAGGCCGGGTCTTTCCCCGTCGGATCCCCGCGATCTGCGCTTGCAGCCCCTCCTCGTGAGGGATCTCCGGGGCTTTTCCTCCCCGTTGGGTTCCTGCGCCGTGGAGCCGCTCAGAACGGCCTCTTCCACCAGGTTCTGCCGCGGGGATTTGTCCTCCCTGCTCTCCATCCCCAGCTCCTGCTCTGGGGGAGGAAGGACAAGGAGAGGATGGGATTTGCCTCCTGGCCACAGGGAAGGGCAAGGAGATCCCCCCAGCGCGTCCCCGGCAGGACGGCGCGGGCAGCAGGGCTGTCCTGCAGCCGGGGGCCGCGCTGGGCTGGGAGATGGAGCAGGAGAGAGCGGGAAAGGGGCACTGACCTCCTCCTCACCTGCCTGGGGCTCCAGGGCCATCTTCCTCTTCCTCGCGGCCTCCTCCTCCTCCTGCTGCTGCTGCTGCTGCTGCATCGGGCGAGGTTTGGGAACGGGAAATGCTGCTTTGGGGGAGAACGAGGGCTGAGCGCGTTGGCTTTGATGGTGCCGCTGCCCGAGTGCAGCTGGAGAAGTCAGCGCCCCTTCCAGCCTCGGGGGGCCCGGAACCCGCTCATCCCCGGCCTCCCCCACCCCTCCAGCCTGCCGGGGGTCCCCGGGCTCCGGGATCGCCTCTCGGCGCTCTCCCCGCTCCGGGGCTCCCGCCTTCCGCGCCGGCTCTCCCGGGGATCCCCAAAGCCGGGATCGCCCCTGTGCCCGCCCGTACCGGGCGATCGCCACCTGGGACCCGCCAAGATCCCTCCAGGGGCAATTCCGGCTCGGCTTTGGGGTCCTGCAGGATTCCAACATCCCGTGGGCCGCCAAAAAACTCTCCCGGAGACCCCCGCGATGGATTTGGGGCGAGCTCCCGCTCCCCGCTCACCTGCGGGTTCCGGGGGGTCGATGCCGGCGGATCCGGGGCAGCTGCGGCCTGAGCGGGGGAACCGCGTGGGGATGGGGCTGCTCCTCCTCTTCCTCTTCCCGCTCCTCCTCTTCCTCTTGCCGCTCCTCTCTTTCTCTTTCCTTTTCCTCCTCGTCTGTCCCTCCTCTTCCTGCCGCTCTCCTCCGCTCCCAGCCCGGCCCGGGCGGTGCCGACACCCAAAAGCAGCCGCGCTCTGCCCCGGGCGGGTTCCGAAGCGGCGCCGGCCCGCGCGGCACTGGGAGCGACACTGGGAGCACTGGGAACGATGGGGAGAGCAGCGGGCAGGGGCTGGGAGCGCTTTCCCTGCCAGCCGCGCTCTTACTGGGAGCACTGGGAACGATGGGGAGAGCAGCGGGCAGGGGCTGGGAGCGCTTTCCCTGCCAGCCGCGCTCTTACTGGGAGCACTGGGAGCGATGGGGAGAGCAGCGGGCAGGGGCTGGGAGCGCTTTCCCTGCCAGCCGCGCTCTTACTGGGAGCACTGGGAACGATGGGGAGAGCAGCGGGCAGGGGCTGGGAGCGCTTTCCCTGCCAGCCGCGCTCTTACTGGGAGCACTGGGAGCGATGGGGAGAGCAGCGGGCAGGGGCTGGGAGCGCTTTCCCTGCCAGCCGCGCTCTTACTGGGAGCACTGGGAGGGAACTGGGAGCAAACTGGGAACTGGGAACCGGAGGCGGCTGCAGCCGGCGGCGGGCGGGGCCAAGCCGAGGGGCGTGGCTATGCAAATTCGGAAGCGATCGCGCGCTGGGATTGGTGGGCGGGAGCAGAGTGGCGTTTACACGGTCACGTGAGGGCCGGGGCGGGGCCGGAGCGATGGCGGCGGCGTCCGGTGAGAGGAGACCGGGAATGGGAATGGGGACAGGGAATAGGGACAGGGAATGGGAATGGGGACAGGGAATGGGGACCGGGAATGGGAATGGGGACAGGGAATGGGAATGGGGACAGGGAATGGGGACCGGGAATGGGAATGGGGACAGGGAGCGGAACTGGGGACAGGGAATGGGAATGGGGACAGGGAACGGGGACAGGGAATGGGGTCAGGGAATGGGGACAGGGAGTAGGAATGGGAACAGGGAGCAGGAATGGGGAGAGGGAGTGGGAATGGGGACAGAGAATAGGGACAGTAATGGGAATGAGAACAGAGACCGGGAATGGGGACAGGGAATGGGAACAGGAACTGGGAATTGGTACAGCGAGCGGGAATGGGGACAGGGAATATAGAAATGAAAATGTGGGACCAGAAATACGGGAACGGGCGCAGGGCAGGGAGTATGGGACTGGGGATACGGGAAAGGCAACCAGACACAGAATCTGGGACAAGGAATGAGACTGGGAACGTGATCTGGACTGGGACGGGAGCAGAATGAAACCAGGAACGGAGAGAAACAGGAACAGGCGGGGGCCACAGGGGGTGACAGCAGGGACAGGGGAATCCTGGACAGCTGACAGCAGGAACCAGGATGGGGGACATGGGGACAGTTCCAGGGCAGGGGGTTCTCGATCAGCTGCCCCAGAACCTCCGCCAGGGTCTCCCAGCGCAGCCAGAGCCGCTGGGCCTGGGGTGCCCAAAGACCCGAGCAACCCCCAAGTCCCTCCCAGGAACCCTCAGCTCCCTCAGAGCCAGAATCCCCCTCATCCCTTGGAAGATCCCCCCATGTCACCGTCCTTGTTAAAGGTCTTTATTTTAAACCCAGTTTGGGGTGTTTGGAAAGTACAAAAAGAAACGAAAAGAAAATCCAGGCAACGAGGAAACAGGAGGATGCGGAGCCCCCAGGCAGGTGTCTTCCCAACACGGATCACCGGGGCTCTGCCCACCGGGGGTCACCGGGGATCATCCAGCGTGGATCCTCCCGTGGGGGACGGAGCTGGAGCAGCGCACGGAGCTGTTCCCACACTCGGGGCGCTCACAGGGCTGCCCTTAGTGGTGCCTCCATTGGTGTCTGGCCAAGAGAGAGTTCCTGGTGAACATCTTCCCACACTGGGGACACGGCTGGGGCCTGTCCGCAGCGTGGCTGAGCCGGTGTTTGGCGAGGTAGGAGCTGCGCTTGAAGCCCCTCTTGCAGTCGGGGCAGCGGAAGGGCTTCTGCCCTGAGTGTGTGCACCGGTGGCTCTGGAGAGCGGAGCTGGTCTGAAACCTCCTCTTGCATTGGTCACACTCGTAGGGACTGTCCTCGCTGTGGCTCCTCTGGTGCACAATCAGGCTGGAGCGTGTGCTGAAGCTCTTCCCACACTTCTACAGCTTCTCCCCGGTGTGGGTGCACCGGTGGCTGGTGAGGGCGGAGTTCTTTTTGAAGCCCTTCCCGCAGTCGGGGCAGCGGAAGGGCCTCTCGTCTGTGTGAACATGCTGGTGCTTGACAAGACCAGAGCTGGTCTGAAAGCTTTTCCTGCACTGATCACACTTGTAGGGCCTCTCGCTGGTGTGGATCCTCTGGTGGACAGTCATGTTGGATCTGTCGCTGAAGCTCTTCCCACACTGCCCACACTCGTAGGGCTTCTCCCCGGTGTGGATGCGGCGGTGGCGGGTGAGGGAGGAAAGGTTCGCGAAGGCCTTCCCACAGTCGGGGCAGCAGAAGGGCCTCTCTTCTGTGTGAATGCGCTGGTGCCTGAGGAGATGGTACCTGCTCTGAAACCTCTTCCTGCATTCACCACACTCATAGGGGCTGCCCTCAATGTGGACGCGCTGGTGCCTGTTGAGGGTGGAGCTGCGGTTGAAGCTCTTCCCGCAGTCGGGGCAGCGGAAGGGCCTCTCGTCTGTGTGTGAGCGCTGGTGCACGATGAGATCACCGCTGCTCCGAAACTGCTTCTGGCACTGATCACACTCGTAGGGCCTCTCCCCGGTGTGGCTCCTCCGGTGGACAGTCAGGTTGGAGCTCTCTGTGAAGCCCTTCCCACACTCCCCACACTCATAGGGCCTCTCCCCGGTGTGGATCCTGTGGTGGATGACCAGGTTGGACATCGTCCTGAAGCTCTTCCCACACTGGGGACACTTGTAGGGTTTCTCCCCGGTGTGGATCCTGTGGTGGATGATCAGTTTGTATCTGCACCGGAAGCCCTTCCCACACTCCTCGCACTTGTAGATTTCTCCCCCCATGTGGATTCTGCGGTGGTAGGTCAGGCCAGATCTCCACCTGAAGCTCTTCTCGCATTCCGAGCACTTGTAAGGCTTCTCCCCATCCTGGAGCTGCTCATGGACCCCCAGCTCTGAGCTCCGGCCGCCTCCCCGGCCCAGGCCGGGTCTTTCCCCGTCGGATCCCCGTGATCTGCGCTTGCAGCCCCTCCTCGTGAGGGATCTCCGGGGCTTTTCCTCCCCGTTGGGTTCCTGCGCCGTGGAGCCGCTCAGAACGGCCTCTTCCACCAGGTTCTGCCGCGGGGATTTGTCCTCCCTGCTCTCCAACCCCAGCTCCTGCTCTGGGGGAGGAAGGACAAGGAGAGGATGGGATTTGCCTCCGGGCCACAGGGAAGGGCAAGGAGATCCCCCCAGCGCGTCCCCGGCAGGACGGCGCGGGCAGCAGGGCTGTCCTGCAGCTGGGGGCCGCGCTGGGCTGGGAGATGGAGCAGGAGAGAGCGGGAAAGGGGCACTGACCTCCTCCTCACCTGCCTGGGGCTCCAGGGCCATCTTCCTCTTCCTCGCGGCCTCCTCCTCCTCCTGCTGCTGCTGCTGCATCGGGCGAGGTTTGGGAACGGGAAGTGCTGCTTTGGGGGAGAACGAGGGCTGAGCGCGTTGGCTTTGATGGTGCCGCTGCCCGAGTGCAGCTGGAGATGTCAGCGCCCCTTCCAGCCTCGGGGGGCCCGGAACCCGCTCATCCCCGGCCTCCCCCACCCCTCCAGCCTGCCGGGGGTCCCCGGGCTCCGGGATCGCCTCTCGGCGCTCTCCCCGCTCCGGGGCTCCCGCCTTCCGCGCCGGCTCTCCCGGGGATCCCCAAAGCCGGGATCGCCCCTGTGCCCGCCCGTACCGGGCGATCGCCACCTGGGACCCGCCAAGATCCCTCCAGGGGCAATTCCGGCTCGGCTTTGGGGTCCTGCAGGATTCCAACATCCCGTGGGCCGCCAAAAAACTCTCCCGGAGACCCCCGCGATGGATTTGGGGCGAGCTCCCGCTCCCCGCTCACCTGCGGGTTCCGGGGGGTCGATGCCGGCGGATCCGGGGCAGCTGCGGCCTGAGCGGGGGAACCGCGTGGGGATGGGGCTGCTCCTCCTCTTCCTCTTCCCGCTCCTCCTCTTCCTCTTGCCGCTCCTCTCTTTCTCTTTCCTTTTCCTCCTCGTCTGTCCCTCCTCTTCCTGCCGCTCTCCTCCGCTCCCAGCCCGGCCCGGGCGGTGCCGACACCCAAAAGCAGCCGCGCTCTGCCCCGGGCGGGTTCCGAAGCGGCGCCGGCCCGCGCGGCACTGGGAGCGACACTGGGAGCACTGGGAACGATGGGGAGAGCAGCGGGCAGGGGCTGGGAGCGCTTTCCCTGCCAGCCGCGCTCTTACTGGGAGCACTGGGAACGATGGGGAGAGCAGCGGGCAGGGGCTGGGAGCGCTTTCCCTGCCAGCCGCGCTCTTACTGGGAGCACTGGGAACGATGGGGAGAGCAGCGGGCAGGGGCTGGGAGCGCTTTCCCTGCCAGCCGCGCTCTTACTGGGAGCACTGGGAGGGAACTGGGAGCAAACTGGGAACTGGGAACCGGAGGCGGCTGCAGCCGGCGGCGGGCGGGGCCAAGCCGAGGGGCGTGTCTATGCAAATCAGGAAGCGATCGCGCGCTGGGATTGGTGGGCGGGAGAATCGCGGGGTTCGCTGGGTCACGTGAGGGCCGGGGCGGGGCCGGAGCGATGGCGGCGCCGTCCGGTGAGAGGAGACCGGGAATGGGAATGGGGACAGGGAATAGGGACCGGGAATGGGAATGGGGACAGGGAATGGGAATGGGGACAGGGAATAGGGACCGGGAATGGGAATGGGGACAGGGAATGGGAATAGGGACCGGGAATGGGAATGGGGACAGGGAATGGGAATGGGGACAGGGAATAGGGACCGGGAATGGGAATGGGGACAGGGAATAGGGACCGGGAATGGGAATGGGGACAGGGAATGGGAATGGGGACAGGGAGCGGGAATGGGGACCGGGAATAGGGACAGGGAATGGGGACAGGGAATGGATACAAGGAGCGGGAATGGGACCGGTAATGGGGACAGGGAATGGAGACAAGGAATGGGGACAGGGAGCGGGAATGGGAATGGGGACAGTTATTTTGTATATGAACGGAAATGGGTACAGCGAGCGGGAATGGGGACAGCGACCGGGAATGGGAAAATGGCAAAGGGACAGGGAACATGGAAACGGCAACAGCAGAGAGAATATGGGATGGGGGTTCGTGTTCCAGAGTGTCCAGGTGGAACCCAGGAGGGGCTGTGAGCTCTGCAGCTGCGCCTCCCCTGGGCTGCTGCGGCCCGGGGCCCAAAGCCGGGAGCTGCAGCCTTGCTCCTGTCTCAGGAGCAGGAGCCTCCTCCAGGCCCATGTCCCCTCCACGGCCCCAGCATGAGGGAGGGCTCTGAGGCACAGCGGGTGCTGGCAGGAGGGGCTGCTCTGGCCAGCTGGGGGCCTCTGAGAAATGCCCAAAGCCTTGTGCTCTCTGCAGCTGGCCAAGGACAGCAGCAGGGCTGAGGGGTTCGTGTGGCACAGCCAGCCCGAGCTCTGGAGCCCTCAGGGCCCCATGCGAGAGGCAGCCCAAAGGAATGGGACCGAGACCAAGGGATAGGACCGGCAATGGGACAGGGAATATGGGACAGGACTGGGAATATGGGAGTGGGTAATGGAAACCAGACAGAGAATATAGGACAGGGGTAGATAATGACATGGCGAATGGGATCTGGACTAGGATGGCAGCAGAAGGACACTGGGAGTTCGATGACACAGGAATGGGCGGGGAGAAAGGAGTGGACAGCAGGGAGAGGGGAGTCCTGGACAGCTGACAGCAGGAACCAGGATGGGGGACATGGGGACAGTTCCAGGGCAGGGGGTTCTCGATCAGCTGCCCCAGAACCTCCGCCAGGGTCTCCCAGCGCAGCCAGAGCCGCTGGGCCTGGGGTGCCCAAAGCCCTGAGCAACCCCCAAGTCCCTCCCAGGAACCCTCAGCTCCCTCAGAGCCAGAATCCCCCTCATCCCCTGGAAGATCCCCCCATGTCACCGTCCTTGTTAAAGGTCTTTATTTTAAACCCAGTTTGGGGTGTTTGGAAAGTACAAAAAGAAACAAAAAGAAAATCCAGGCGACGAGGAAACAGGAGGATGCGGAGCCCCCAGGCAGGTGTCTTCCCAACACGGATCACCGGGGCTCTGCCCACCGGGGGTCACCGGGGATCATCCAGCGCGGATTCTCCCATGGGGGACGGAGCTGGAGCAGTGCACGCAGCTGTTCCCGCACTCGGGGCGCTCACAGGGCTGGTGTTATAGAGCTGGCTGCATTGGTGGCTGGTTAACTGACAGCTCTGTGAGAAGCTCTTCCCACACTGCCCACACTCGTAGGGTTTCTCCCTGGTGTGGATGCGCTGGTGCCTGGTGAGGTGGGAGTTCAGCTTGAAGCCCTTCCCGCAGTCGGGGCAGCAGAAGGGTCTCTCATCACTGTGGATGCGCTGGTGCATGAGAAGATAAGAGCTGGTCTGAAAGCTTTTCCTGCACTGATCACACTCGTAGGGCCTCTCCCCGCTGTGGATGCGCCGGTGCCTGGTGAGGGTGAAGTTCTCCTTGAAGCTCTTCCCGCAGTCGGGGCAGCGGAAGGGCCTCTCGTCTGTGTGAATGCGCTGGTGCACGAGGAGATGACCGCTGCTCCGAAACCTCTTCTTGCACTGATCACACTCGTAGGGCCTCTCCCCGCTGTGGCCCCTCTGGTGGACAATCAGGTTGGTCGTCCCTCTGAAGCCCTTCCCACATTCCCCACACTCGTAGGCCCGTTCTCCCGGGTGGGTGCTGTGGTGGACAATCAGGCTGGTTGTCGTCCTGAAGCTGTTCCCACACTGGGGACACCCGTAGGGTTTCTCCCTGGAGTGGATGCGCCGGTGCGTGGTGAGGGCAGAGTTGTGCTTGAAGCACTTCCCGCAGTCAGGGCAGCGGAAGGGCCTCTCGTCTGAGTGAATGCGCTGGTGCACGAGAAGATCAGAGGTGGTCTGAAAGCTTTTCCTGCATTTACCACACTCGTAGGGCCTCTCCCCGGTGTGGACACGCCGGTGCCTGTTGAGGGTGGAGCTGCGGTTGAAGCTCTTCCCGCAGTCGGGGCAGCGGAAGGGCCTCTCGTCTGTGTGTAAGCGCTGGTGCTCGATGAGATGACCGCTGCCCCGAAACCTCTTCTTGCACTGATCACACTCGTAGGGCCTCTCCCCGGTGTGGCTCCTCCGGTGGACAATCAGGCTGGTGCTTCCTCTGAAGCTCTTCCCACATTCCCCACACTTGTAGGGCTTCTCCCCGGTGTGGCTCCTCTGGTGGACACTCAGGCTGGAGCTCTCTCTGAAGCCCTTCCCACATTCCCCACACTTGTAGGGCTTCTCCCCGGTATGGATCCTCTGGTGGATGATCAGGTGTGTTCTCCCTCTGAAGCTCTTGCCACATTCCGCGCAAACGTACGGCTTATCCCCGGTGTGGCTCCTCTGGTGGATGATCAGGCTGGAGCTCTCCCTGAAGCCCTTCCCACACTCCTCACACTTGTACGGTCTCTCCCCGGTGTGGATCCTCTGGTGGATGATCAGTTTGGATCTGATCCTAAAGCTCTTCCCGCATTCCGAGCACTTGTGGGGCTTCTCCCCATCCTGGAGCTGCTCATGGACCCCCAGCTCTGAGCTCCGGCCGCCTCCCCGGCCCAGGCCGGGTCTTTCCCCGTCGGATCCCCGCGATCTGCGCTTGCAGCCCCTCCTCGTGAGGGATCTCCGTGGCTTTTCCTCCCCGTTGGGTTCCTGCGCCGTGGGGCCGCTCAGAACGGCCTCTTCCACCAGGTTCAGCCGCGGGGATTTGTCCTCCCTGCTCTCCATCCCCAGCTCCTGCTCTGGGGGAGGAAGGACAAGGAGAGGATGGGATTTGCCTCCGGGCCACAGGGAAGGGCACGATCCAAACATGCTCGGGGCCGCCAAAAAACCCTCTCGGAGACTCCCCCCGATGGATTTGAGGCGAGGTCCCGCTCCCCGCTCACCTGCGGGTTCCGGGGGGTCGATGCCGGCGGATCCGGGGCAGCTGCGGCCTGAGCGGGGTTGGTGCTGCTCCTCCTCCCGCTCCTCCTCTTCCTCTTCTTCCCTCTCTTCCTCTTGCCGCTCCTCTCTTTCTCTTTCCTTTTCCTCCTCGTCTGTCCCTCCTCTTCCTGCCGCTCTCCTCCGCTCCCAGCCCGGCCCGGGCGGTGCCGACACCCAAAAGCAGCCGCGCTCTGCCCCGGGCGGGTTCCGAAGCGGCGCCGGCCCGCGCGGCACTGGGAGCGACACTGGGAGCACTGGGAGCGATGGGGAGAGCAGCGGGCAGGGGCTGGGAGCGCTTTCCCTGCCGGCCGCGCTCTTACTGGGAGCACTGGGAACGATGGGGAGAGCAGCGGGCAGGGGCTGGGAGCGCTTTCCCTGCCAGCCGCGCTCTTACTGGGAGCACTGGGAGGGAACTGGGAGCAAACTGGGAACTGGGAACCGGAGGCGGCTGCAGCCGGCGGCGGGCGGGGCCAAGCCGAGGGGCGTGTCTATGCAAATCCGGGAGCGATCGCGCGCTGGGATTGGTGGGCGGGAGCAGAGTGGCGTTTACACGGTCACGTGAGGGCCGGGGCGGGGCCGGAGCGATGGCGGCGCCGTCCGGTGAGAGGAGACCGGGAATGGGAATGGGGACAGGGAATAGGGACCGGGAATGGGAATGGGGACAGGGAATGGGAATGGGGACAGGGAATAGGGACCGGGAATGGGAATGGGGACCGGGAATGGGGACAGGGAATGGGAATAGGGACATGGTGCGGAATTGGGGACAGGGAATGGGGACAGGGACCGGGAATCGGGACTGGGAATGCATACAGGGACCGGGAATGGGGACAGGGAATGGGCACGGGAATGGGGACAGGGACCGGGAATGGGGACTGGGAACGGGACAATACGGAAACGGGACAATACGGACACGGGGTAGGGATTACCGGGATCCCGGTGGGGCGAGGGGACACCTAAGACCCGGCCGGGCCGTTATCGTGTACAGGGGACACCGTGCACCGGGCAGGCGGGACAGCGAGCAGAGGGGACACCGGAACGGCGGGAGGGGGACACGGGGACAGCGGTGACACCGGGGACAGGGAGCCCGGACCGGAGCGGTTAACGTTGTTGGCGACACCGGGGCAGGGGGGTGACACCGAGCAGGGGGGTCACCGGACCGAGGTGACACCGGCGCGTGTCCCCAGAGACCGAGCGGCTGCTGAGCCGCGGCCCCGGGTACGGCACGGCCGAGGCGGCCCCGGCGCCGCTACCGGGGCAGGAGGAGGAAGAGGAGGAGGAGGAGGAGCTGCGGCGGCGCCTCAAGTATTTCTTCATGAGCCCCTGCGACAAGTACCGGGCCCGCGGCAGGCGGCCCGTGAAGCTCGCGCTGCAGCTCGCCAAGATCGTCCTTGTCACCGTGCAGGTGACACCGCCGGGGACAGCGGGGATGGCGAGCGGGGACAGCGGGGATGGCGAGCGGGGACAGCGGGGATGGCGAGCGGGGATAGTGGGGATGGCGGGTGGGGACAGCGGGGATGGCGAGCGGGGATAGCGGGGATGGCGAGCGGGGATAGCGGGGATGGCGAGCGGGGACAGCGGGGATGGCGAGCGGGGATAGTGGGGATGGCGGGTGGGGACAGCGAGCGGGGACACTGGGGATGGCAGGGAGGGGGCACAGGGACATGGGGACACTGGGGAGGGGGCACAGGGACATGGGGACAGTGGGGAGGGGGCACAGGGACATGGGGACACTGGAGAGGGGGCACAGGGACACCAGGGAGGGGGCACGGGGACATGGGGACAGTGGGGAGGGGGCACGGGGACACCAGGGAGGGGACATGGGGACAGTGGGGAGAGGGCATGGGGGCATGGGGACACCAGGGAGGGGGCATGGGGACAGTGGGGAGGGGGCACAGGGACATGGGGACACTTTGAAAGGGACGCTGGAGTGTCCTGGGACAAGGCATGGCAGCGTCACCATGGTGGGACAGGGGCTGATGGCAGCGGTGGCCTTTGTCCCCAAGCATGGGGTGACACCGTTTTGGGGTGAAACACGGCGGTGGCACCAGGGTGGGACAGACCCTGACCATGGTGGCCTTTGTCCCCAAGCATGAGGTGACACCGTTTTGGGACAAAACACAGCAGTGTCACCGTGATGGGACAGGTGGTGACAGAGGTGGTGGCCTTTGTCCCCAGCTGATCCTGTTTGGGCTGAGCAACCAGCTGGTGGTGGCCTTCAAGGAGGACAACACGGTGGCCTTCAAGCACCTGTTCCTCAAGGGCTATGAGGATGGCACTGATGACACCCATGCCATCTACACCCGCGGGGACCTCCTGGAGCACCTGGCCTTCGTCCTCGAGAAGGTGGCACGGGGACACCAGGAGGGGTTGGGGACATTGGGGGAGTTGGGGACATCGGGAGGGGTTGGGGACATCGGGACCATTTGGAGCACCTGGCCTTCGTCCTTGAGAAGGTGGCACGCGGACACTGGGAGCGCTGGGGACACCAGGAAGGGTTGGGGACATCAGGTGGGACTGGGGACATCGAGACGTCCTGGAATACCTGGCCTTCATCCTTGAGAAGGTGGCACTGGGACACCAGGAGGGGTTGGGGACATCGGAGGAGTTGGGGACACGGTGGTGGTCTGAGGACATTGAGGTCCTCAGGGCTATGGAGGTGACTGGGGACACTGAGGTGCCCCAGTGCCACCCCTAGCCCTGTGTTCCTGTCCCTGCATTATGGGGCTGTCCCCAACAGGACCCTTGGCCGCCACGTTTTGGGGACGCAGAGACATTTTAGGGCCATGGAGATGTTTTGGGGCCATGGAAATGTTTGGGGCTATCAAGGTGTCACCTCCAGCCCTGATGTCCTTGTCGCTGCATTATGGGGCTGTCCCCAACAGGACCCTTGGCTGCCATATTTTGGGGACACAGAGACGTTTTGGGGCCATGGAGATGTTTTGGGGCCATGGAGATGTTTTGGGGCCATAGAGATGTTTTGGGGCCATGGAGACGTTTTAGGGCCATGGAGATGTTTGGAGCCATCGAGGTGCCACCTCCAGCCTTGATGTCCCAGTACCTGGCTGCCCCCAACGAGACCCTTGGCCACCACGTTTTGGGGTTTGGGATATGTTTTAGGGCCATGGAGATGTTTTGGGGCCATGGAGATGTTCTAGGGCCATGGAGGTATTTTAGAGTCATGGAGATGTTTTTGGGCCATGGAGATGTTTTTGGGCCATGGAGACATTTTAGGGTCATAGGGATGTTTTAGGGCCATGGAGATGTTTTAGGGCCATGGAGATGTTTGGGGCCATGGAGATATTTGGGGCCATCAAGGTGCCACCTCCAGCCCCGTGTCCCTGTCCCCGCAGTACCTGGCTGTCCCCAACGAGACCCTGGGCCGCTACGCCTACGGTGGTACCGAGGGTGGCGCCGGGCTCCGGCTGTGCCAGCGCTTCTTCCGCAGGGGGGACATCGACCCCGGCAACGACACCTTCGACATCGACCCCAGCGTGGTCACCGGTGGGGCTGGGGTTGGGATTTGGGATTTTGGAGTTGGGGTTGGGGTTTGGGGTTGGATTTGGGCTTTGGGAGTTGGGAGCTGGGGTTTGGGAGTTGGGGTTTGCGAGTTGGGATTTGGGTTTGGGGGTTGGGAGTTGGGTTTTGGGATTTTGGGGTTGGGGTTTGGGATTTGAGTTTTGGGGTTTGGGAGTTGGGATTTGGGTTTGGGGTTTTGGGGTTTGGGGATGGATTGGGGGTTTGGGGTTTGGGGGTTTGGGGTTGGTGTTTTGGGGTTGGATTTGGGGTTTGGGATTTGGGGTTGGGATTTGGAGGTTGGGGTTTGGGATTTGGGGGTTTGGGATTTGAGATTGAGGTTGGGAGTTGGGGTTCGGGTTAAGATTTGGGATTTGGGATGGTGTTAGGGGGTTTGGGATGGTCTCAGGTGATTTGGGATTTGGAGTTTGGAATTTAAGGTTTGGGATTTAGGGTTTGGGATTTGGGGTTTGGGGTTTGGTATTTGAGATTTGGGATTTAGGGTTTGGGATTTGAGGTTTGGGGTTTGAGGTTTGGTGTTTGGGATTGAGGGTTTGGGATGTGGGGTGGTCCTGGAGCATTCCGAATGGTCCGGGCGCATTTGGGATTTGGGAAGCCCAGGGGCTTTGGGTGTTCCCTGACCCCAATCCCGACCCCACAGAGTGCCTGGGGGTGCACCCCGGGGACCCCCGGCCGCCGGCGCTGGACAGCACCGACGGCAACTTCACTCTCCAGTTCCACAGGTAAACCCCAAAAACCCCAGAATTCCCCCAAATCCCACCCGGGGCCGTTTCCCATCCCAAAAATCCCCGGGTGGGATTTGTGTTCCCTTTCCCCAAATCCCTGTCTGGGATTTTGGCACTCAAATTTCCTATTCCTGTGGGTTTTTTTGGGATTTTGGGGTGGAATTTTCCCCTTCCCAGGATTTTTTGGGATTTTGGGGCGGAATTTTCCCTTTCTCACTGTTTTTTTGTATTTTTGGGGAGGATTTTGAGGCGGAATTTTTCATTTTTTGGGGGTTTTGGGTCCTCCCGAGGTGTTTTTTGTCCCCTCAGGCTGATCAATGTCACCGTGGAGTTCCAGCTCAAGGCCATCAACATCCAAACGCTGCTGAACCACGAGATCCCCGACTGCTACACCTTCAGTGTCACCGTGAGTGTCCCCTGGGTGTCCCCTGAGTGTCCCCAAATACCCCAAAGTGTCCCCTGGGTGTCCCCAAGTGTTCCCTGAGTGTCCCCATATACCCCAAAGTGTCCCCAGTTGTCCCTTGAGTGTCTCCAAGTGTCCCCTGGGTGTCCCCAGTGTCCCTTGGGTGTTCCCAAGTGTCCCCCAATGACCCCTGGGTGTCCCCAGGTGTCCCTTGAGTGTCCCCAGTGTCCCCTGTGCGTCCCTCTTGTATCCTCTCGTGTCTCTCATGTCCCTCCTGGTGTCCCACTCATGTCCCCTCTCGTGTCCCTCTGGAGTGTCCCCCTGTCCCTCTGGGGGCAGCCGGTGATTGTTATGACAGTGACAATGACAATGAAGTGACAGTGGCAATGGCATTGACAGTGACAATTACACTAACAGTGACAATGACAGTGACAACGATGTTGACAATGACAGTGACAGAGACCGCGACAACGACAACGATAGTGACAACGACGTTGACGGTGGCAATGACAGTAACAGTGACAACGGCAGTGACAAGGACAACGGCGCTGACGATGACACTGACAGTGAAAATGACAACGATAGTGACGTTGACAGTGACAGTGACGGTGCCACCCCGTGTCCCCAGGTCACGTTTGACAACAGTGCCCACAGCGGGCGAGTGCGGATCCGCCTGGACACCCACGCGGCCATCCGGGAGTGCCACCACCCCTCGCTGCCCGGCACAGGTGACAGCGGGTGACAACGGGCTGTGGGGGTGTCCCTGGGAGTGCCACCACCCTGCCACGCCCAGCAGAGGTGACAACGGGTGACAACAGGCGGTGGGGGTGTCTCTGGGAGTGCCACCACCCTGCCACACCCGGCAGAGGTGACAATGGGTGACAACAGGCTATGGGGTTGTCCCTGGGAGTGCCACCACCCTGCCACACCCAGCAGAGGTGACAATGGGTGACAATGGGTGACAATGGGTGACAACAGGCTGTGGGGGTGTCCCTGGGAGTGCCACCACCCTGCCACGCCCGGCAGAGGTGACAATGGGTGACAATGGGTGACAACAGGCTATGGGGGTGTCCCTGAGAGTGCCACCACCCTGCCACGCCCAGCAGAGGTGACAACGGGTGACAATGGGTGACAATGGGTGACAACAGGCTGTGGGGGTGTCCCTGGGAGTGCCACCACCCTGCCACGCCCAGCAGAGGTGACAACGGGTGACAATGGGTGACAATGGGTGACAACAGGCTGTGGGGGTGTCCCTGGGAGTGCCACCACCCTGCCACGCCCAGCAGAGGTGACAACGGGTGACAACGGGCTGTGAGGTTGTCCCTGGGAGTGCCACCACCCTGCCACGCCCAGCAGAGGTGACAACGGGTGACAACAGGCTGTGGGGGTGTCCCTGGGAGTGCCACCACCCTGCCACGCCCAGCAGAGGTGACAACGGGTGACAACAGGCTGTGGGGGTGTCCATGGGAGTGCCACCACCCTGCCACGCCCAGCAGAGGTGACAATGGGTGACAGTGGGTGACAACAGGCTATGGGGGTGTCCCTGGGAGTGCCACCACCCTGCCACGCCCAGCAGAGGTGACAACGGGTGACAACAGGCGGTGGGGATGTCCCTGGGAGTGCCACCACCCTGCCACGCCCAGCAGAGGTGACAACGGGTGACAATGGGTGACAACAGGCGGTGGGGGTGTCCCTGGGAGTGCCACCACCCTGCCACGCCCAGCAGAGGTGACAATGGGTGACAATGGGTGACAATGGGTGACAACAGGCGGTGGGGGTGTCCCTGGGAGTGCCACCACCCTGCCACGCCCAGCAGAGGTGACAACGGGTGACAACAGGCTGTGGGGGTGTCCATGGGAGTGCCACCACCCTGCCACGCCCAGCGGAGGTGACAACGGGTGACAACAGGCGGTGGGGGTGTCCCTGAGAGTGCCACCACCCTGCCACGCCCAGCAGAGGTGACAGCGGGTGACAACAGGCTGTGGGGGTGTCCGTGGGAGTGCCACCACCCTGCCACGCCCAGCAGAGGTGACAACGGGTGACAACAGGCTGTGGGGTTGTCCCTGGGAGTGCCACCACCCTGCCACGCCCAGCAGAGGTGACAATGGGTGACAATGGGTGACAACAGGCTATGGGGGTGTCCCTGGGAGTGCCACCACCCTGCCACGCCCAGCAGAGGTGACAATGGGTGACAATGGGTGACAATGGGTGACAACAGGCTGTGGGGGTGTCCGTGGGAGTGCCACCACCCTGCCACGCCCAGCAGAGGTGACAATGGGTGACAATGGGTGACAACAGGCTGTGGGGGTGTCCCTGGGAGTGCCACCACCCTGCCACGCCCAGCAGAGGTGACAACGGGTGACAACGGGCTGTGAGGTTGTCCCTGGGAGTGCCACCACCCTGCCACGCCCAGCAGAGGTGACAACGGGTGACAACAGGCGGTGGGGGTGTCCCTGGGAGTGCCACCACCCTGCCACACCCGGCAGAGGTGACAACGGGTGACAGCGGCTGACAATGGGGGACAATGCGTCGTGGGGGTGTCCCTGGGAGTGCCACCACCCTGCCACGCCCGGCAGAGGTGACAACGGGTGACAATGGGTGACAACAGACTATGGGGGTGTCCCTGGGAGTGCCACCACCCTGCCACGCCCAGCAGAGGTGACAATGGGTGACAATAGGTGACAATGGGTGACAACAGGCTGTGGGGGTGTCCGTGGGAGTGCCACCACCCTGCCACGCCCAGCAGAGGTGACAACGGGTGACAATGGGTGACAACAGGCTATGGGGGTGTCCCTGGGAGTGCCACCACCCTGCCACGCCCAGCAGAGGTGACAATGGCTGACAACAGGCTGTGGGGGTGTCCCTGGGAGTGCCACCACCCTGCCACGCCCGGCAGAGGTGACAGTGTGCCCCTGTCCCTGGGAGGTGACAACAGGCCGTGGGATGCCACCTGTGCCCTGGGAGTGTCCCCTGTCCCCGAGGTGTCCCCTGTCCCCTCGGGGGAGGTGGCAGTGACCGCCGGGTGTCCCCGCAGGTGACAACTCGCTGCGCCTGTCCTTCGACGTGCTGGTGACAGCCGTGTGCTCGCTGTCCCTGGTGCTCTGCGCCCGCTCCATCGCCCGCGGGCTCCTCCTGCAGAGGGTCGGTGGGGTGTGGGGGATTTTGGGGGGGTTTGGAGGAATTTTGGGGTTTGGGGGGATGAGATTGATGGGATTTGGGGGATTTTGGGGGGGGGTTGGGGGATGGGATTGATGGGGTTTGGGGGATTTTGGGGGATGACAGTGATGGGGTTTGGTGGGGTTTGGGGGAAGGGATAAGTGGGGTTTGGGGAATTTGTGGGGTTTTGGGGATGGGATTTATTGGATTTGGGGGATTTTGGGGGGTATGACAATGACAATGTCCCACATGAGTCCAGCCGGTTTCTGTGAGGTGACAGTGACAGTGACAGTGACAACGTTGGTGTCCCCACAGGAGTTCAGCCAATTCCTGTGAGGTGACAGTGACAATGTCCCACAGGAGTTCAGCTGGTTCCTGTGAGGTGACAGTGACAGTGACCGTGACAGTGACAATGTCCCACAGGAGTTCAGCCGGTTCCTGTGACAGTGACAGTGACAGCGTCAGTGTCCCCACAGGCGTTCAGCCGGTTCCTGTGAGGTGACAGTGACGATGACAGTGACAGTGTCGGTGTCCCCACAGGAGTTCAGCTGGTTCCTGTGAGGTGACAGTGACAATGTCCCACAGGAGTTCAGCCGGTTCCTGTGAGGTGACAGTGACAATGACCGTGACAGTGACAATGTCCCACAGGAGTTCAGCCGGTTCCTGTGACAGTGACAGTGACAGCGTCGGTGTCCCCACAGGAGTTCAGCTGGTTCCTGTGAGGTGACAGTGACAATGACAGTGACAGCGTCAGTGTCCCCACAGGAGTTCAGCCGGTTCCTGTGAGGTGACAGTGACAATGTCAGTGTCCCCACAGGCGTTCAGCTGGTTCCTGTGAGGTGACAGTGACAATGACAGTGACAGCGTCAGTGTCCCCACAGGAGTTCAGCCGGTTCCTGTGAGGTGACAGTGACAATGTCCCACAGGAGTCGAGCCGGTTCCTGTGAGGTGACAATGACAGTGACAGCGTCGGTGTCCCCACAGGAGTTCAGCCAATTCCTGTGAGGTGACAGTGACAGCGTCGGTGTCCCCACAGGAATTCAGCCGGTTCCTGCGCCGTCGCCGCGGCCTTGCCGTGTCCCTGTCGGACCGGCTGGAGTTCCTCAATGGCTGGTACCTGCTGCTGGTCACCAGCGACCTCCTCACCGTGCTGGGCACCGTGCTCAAGATCGGCATCGAGGCCAAGGTCACCCCCTGGCAGGGACGCTGCCGCCCTGGGGACAATGGTAGGGGGCGTTGTCACCGCCCCCAGGGGGACAGTGGCCTGGGGACACGGTGGTGGCACTGTCCCCGTGTCCCCGCAGAACTTCTCGGGGTACGACGTGTGCAGCATCCTGCTGGGGACGTCGACGCTGCTCGTGTGGGTCGGGGTCATCCGCTACCTGACCTTCTTCCAGAAGTACAACGTGAGTGACACCTGTGTCACCTGTGTCACCTGGGCACAGGGGACATCCCGGGGGGACAGGGACAGTGACAGGAGCAGGGACATCACAAGGTCAGGGTCACCTGGTACCTGACCTCCTTCCAGAAGTGCAACATGAGTGACAGGGACATTTTCCCACCCTAAATCCCCATTTTCCTGTCCCAAATCCCCATTTTCCTGCCCCAAATCCCCATTTTCCCACCCCAAATCCCCGTTTTCCCACCCCAAATCCCCGTTTTTCCCTCCCCACTCGTGGATAATTCCCGTTTTTCCCGATTTCCCCGTTTTTCGCCCCAGATCCCGATCGTGACGCTACATGTGGCGTCCCCCAACGTGATTGTCTTCCCACACATGGATAATCCTATTTTCCTGCCCCAAATCGCCATTTTCCCACCCCAAATCCCCGTTTTTCCCTCCCCACTCGTGGATAATTCCCGTTTTTCCCGATTTCCCCGTTTTTCGCCCCAGAACCTGATCGTGACGCTACACGTGGCGTCCCGCAACGTGATTATCTTCCCACACGTGGATAATCCCATTTTCCCACCCCAAACCCCCATTTTTCCCTCCCCACTCGTGGATAATTCCCGTTTTTCCTGATTTCCCCGTTTTTCGCCCCAGATCCTGATCGTGACGCTACACGTGGTGTCCCCCAACGTGATTATCTTCCCACACATGGATAATCCTATTTTCCTGCCCCAAATCCCCATTTTCCCACCCCAAATCCCCATTTTTCCCTCCCCACTCGTGGATAATTCCCGTTTTTCCTGATTTCCCCGTTTTTCGCCCCAGATCCTGATTGTGACGCTGCGCGTGGCGCTCCCCAACGTGATGCGCTTCTGCTGCTGCGTGGCCGTGATTTATTTGGGGTATTGCTTCTGCGGCTGGATCGTGCTGGGCCCACACCACGTCAAGGTGGGTCTGGGCGGCCCCAAACCCCAGTTTGGGGTTGGGGGATTCCCAAATTTTGGGTTTGGGGTTGGGAGATTCCCAAATTTCAGTTTTGGGGTTGGGAGATTTTCCAAGTCCTGGTTTTGGGGTTGGATTCCTTCCCAGATCTCTGTGCTGTGCCCACACCACGTCAAGGTGGGTCTGGGCAGCCCCAAATCCTAATTTGGGGTGGGGGGATTCCCAAATTCCCGGTTTGGGGGATTCCCAGATTTTGGGTTTGGGGGTGGAACATTCCCGAATTTCAGTTTTGGGGTGCGACATTCCCCAGTTTCAGTTGTGGGGGTTGGGATGTTCTCAAATCCTGGTTTTGGGGCTGGGGGATTCCCAAATCCCGGTTTTGGGGTTCGATGCCTCCCTAAATCCATGCATGAAATGCAGGTGAGACAGGTGTGACAGGTGACACAGGTGTGACACAGGTGTGACAGGAAACACAGGTGTGACAGGTGACACAGGTGTGACACAGGTGTGACACAGGTGTGACACAGGTGTGACAGGTGACACAGGTGTGACACAGGTGTGACAGGAGACAGGTGTGACACAGGTGTGACAGGTGACACAGGTGTGACAGGAAACACAGGTGTGACAGGTGACACAGGTGTGACACAGGTGTGACAGGAAACACAGGTGTGACAGGTGACACAGGTGTGACACAGGTGTGACAGGAAACACAGGTGTGACAGGTGACACAGGTGTGACAGGTGTGACAGGTGACACAGGTGTGACAGGAGACAGGTGTGACACAGGTGTGACAGGTGACACAGGTGTGACACAGGTGTGACAGGTGACACAGGTGTGACACAGGTGACACAGGTGTGACAGGTGACACAGGGGTTACAGGTGACACAGGTGACCCCCAGGTGACGCAGGTGTCCCGTCCCCAGTTCCGCTCGCTGTCCATGGTGTCCGAGTGTCTCTTCTCGCTGGTCAATGGCGATGACACGGGGTGACGCAGGTGACACACAGGTGACACACAGGTGACACACAGGTGACACAGGTGACACAGGTGACACACAGGTGACCCCCAGGTGACACAGGTGACCCCCAGGTGACGCAGGTGTCCTGTCCCCAGTTCCGCTCGCGGTCCATGGTGTCCGAGTGTCTCTTCTTGCTGGTCAATGGCGATGACACGGGGTGACACAGGTGACCCCCAGGTGACACACAGGTGACACAGGTGACCCCCAGGTGACACACAGGTGACACAGGTGACCCCCAGGTGACACAGGTGACACACAGGTGTGACAGGTGTCCCCCAGGTGACACAGGTGTCCCGTCCCCAGTTCCGCTCGCTGTCCATGGTGTCCGAGTGTCTCTTCTCGCTGGTCAATGGCGATGACATGTTTGCCACCTTCGCGGCGCTGCGGCCCAGCGGGGCGCTGGTGTGGCTCTTCAGCCAGGTGTACCTGTACTCCTTCAGCGCCCTCTTCATCTACATGGTGCTCAGCCTCTTCATCGCCCTCATCACCGGCTCCTACGACACCATCAAGGTGAGCGGGACAGGTGGCACCTCACCTGGGTGTGACGTCACCCGGGTGTGACATCACCTGGGTGTGTCATCTCACCTGTGTGTGACGTCATCTCTGTGTTATCTGTGTGTGACATCACCTGGGTGTGTCATCTCACCTGTGTGTGACGTAATCTCTGTGTTATCTGTGTGTGACATCACCTGCGCGTGTCATCTCACCTGTGTGACATCACCTGGGTGTGTTACCTCACCTGTGTGACATCACCTGTGTCTGTTATCTCACCTGGGTGTGTCATCTCACCTGTGTGTGACGTAATCTCTGTGTTACCTGTGTGTGACATCACCTGTGCATGTTATCTCACCTGTGTGACATCACCTGGGTGTGTTGTGTTATCTCACCTGTGTGTGATGTCATCTCTGTGTTATCTGTGTGTGACATCACCTGGGTGCGTTATCTCACCTGTGTGACATCACCTGTGTCTGTTATCTCACCTGTGTGTTATCTCACCTTTGTGTGATGTCATCTCTGTGTTATCTGTGTGTGACCTCATCACTGGCTCCTACGACACCATCAAGGTGAGCGGGACAGGTGGCACCTCACCTGGGTGTGACATCACCTGGGTGTGACATCACCCGGGTGTGACATCACCTGGGTGTGACGTCATCCGGGTGTGACATCACCTGGGTGTGACATCACCTGGGTGTGACCTCACCCGGGTGTGACATCACCTGGGTGTGACGTCATCCGGGTGTGACATCACCTGGGTGTGACATCACCTGGGTGTGACATCACCTGGGTGTGACGTCATCCGGGTGTGACATCACCTGGGTGTGACATCACCTGGGTGTGACATCACCTGGGTGTGACGTCATCCGGGTGTGACATCACCTGGGTGTGACATCACCTGGGTGTGACATCACCCGGGTGTGACATCACCTGGGTGTGACGTCATCCGGGTGTGACATCACCTGGGTGTGACATCACCTGGGTGTGACCTCACCCGGGTGTGACATCACCTGGGTGTGACGTCATCCGGGTGTGACATCACCTGGGTGTGACATCACCTGGGTGTGACATCACCTGGGTGTGACGTCATCCGGGTGTGACATCACCTGGGTGTGACATCACCTGGGTGTGACATCACCTGGGTGTGACGTCATCCGGGTGTGACATCACCTGGGTGTGACATCACCTGGGTGTGACGTCATCTGGGTGTGACATCACCTGAGTGTGACATCACCTGGGTGTGACATCACCTGGGTGTGTTATCTCTTCTGTCCCTCACCTGTCTCTCACCTGTCCCTCACCTGTCCCCCGTGTGTCCCCAGAACCAGTCCGAGGGTGACGCCCCGGTGTCCCAGCTCCTGTCCCTCACCTGTCCCTCACCTGTCCCTCACCTGTCCCTCACCTGTCCCCCGTGTGTCCCCAGAACCAGTCCGAGGGTGACGCCCCGGTGTCCCAGCTCCACGCCTTCATCGCGCAGTGCCAGGACAGCCCCGGCTCCGGAAAGTTCCGCCGGGACAGCTCCGCCTCCTGCCCCGCCCTCTGCTGCTGCCCCCGGTCCGCCAGCCCCGGATTTGGGCCGTTTTGGGAAATTTCAGGGCGTTTTTGGGACATTTTGGGATGCTCTGGGGGACTTTGGGACGTTTTGGGGGGAGGTTATGGGGGGTTTTGGGGGGATTTTAGGGGAATTTTGGGGGCTTTTGGGATGTTTTGGGGGATTTTTGAGAGGTTTTGAGACATTTCAGGGGGTTCTGGGACATTTCAGGGGAGGTTTGGGGGGATTTTGGTACATTTCAGCGGATTTTGAGTGGATTTTGGGATTTTTGGGGTATTTTTGGGAGTTTTAGGGGATTTGGGGATGATTTGGGGGGTTTTGGGGAGATTTTGGGACATTTCAGGGGGTTCTGGGACATTTCAGGGGAGGTTTGGGGGAGGTTTTGGGGGGATTTTGGTACATTTCAGCGGATTTTGGGTGGATTTGGGGATTTTTGGGGTATTTTTGGGAGTTTTGGGGGATTTGGGGATGATTTGGGGGGTTTTGGGGAGGTTTTGGGACATTTCAGGGGGTTTTGGGACATTTCAGGGGATTTGGGGACAATTTTGGGGGGATTTTAGGACATTTCAGGGGGTTTTGGGACATTTCTGGGCATTTTGGACATTCTGGGGGGTTTTGGGGGATTTTGGGGGGTTTTGAGGGGGTTTGGGGTCACCCCAAAGGAGGGGGGTCCTGAGTGGTTTGGGCTCGGTGTCACCTGGGGGGGGGATTCCAGCTGGGGGCGGGGTGGGAGAATCCCAAATTATCCCAAAATCCAACCCCAAATGACCCCAAAATCCACGCCCTAAATGACTCCAAAATCCGGCCCCAAATGACCCAAAACGACCCGAAAATTTGGCCCCTAAATGACCCCAAAATGACCCCAAAACCCAGCCCCAAATGACACCAAAATCCAGCCCCAAAACCCAGCCCCAAAGGACCCCAAAATCCAGCCCCAAAATCCAGCCCCAAATGACCCCAAAATCCAGCCCCAAAATGACCCCAAATGACCCCAAAATCCAGTCCCAAAATGGCCCCAAATGACCCCAAAATCCAGCCCTAAATGACCCCAAAATCCAACCCCAAAATGGCCCCAAATGACCCCAAAATGACCCCAAATGACCCCAAAACCCAGCTCCAAATGACCCCAAAATCCAGCCCCAAAATGGCCCCAAATGACCCCAAAACCCAGCCCCAAATGACCCCAAATGACCCCAAAATCCAGTCCCAAAATGGCCCCAAATGACCCCAAAATCCAGCCCCAAAATGGCCCCAAAACGACCCCAAAATCCAACCCCAAAATGGCCCCAAATGACCCCAAAATCCCGTCCCAAATGACCCCAAAATCCAGTCCCAAAATGGCCCCAAATGACCCCAAAATCCAGCCCCAAAGGACCCCAAAATCCAGCCCAAAAATGTCCCCAAATGACCCCAAAATCCAGCCCCAAAATGGCCCCAAATGACCCCAAAATCCAGCCCCAAAATGACCCCAAAACGACCTCAAAATCCAACCCCAAAATCCAGCCCCAAATGACCCCAAAACCCAGCCCCAAAGGACCCCAAAATCCAGCCCCAAATGACCCCAAAATCCAGTCCCAAAAGGGCCCCAAATAACCCCAAAACCCAGCCCGAAATGACCCCAAAATCCAGCCCCAAAATGGCCCCAAATGACCCCAAAACCCAGCCCCAAATGACCCCAAAACCCAGCCCCAAATGACCCCAGAATCGAATCTCTCCCGGGTTTTTGGGGTCCCCTCTCCCCTCCTGGAATTTTTGGGATCTGGGGGGGGTTTCCCTGGGGTCTTGCCCCCCAAAATCTCCTAAAAAACCCCAAAACTGTGTCCCCACAGGGCCCCGGCGCAGGACAACGCGCTCCTGGTGAACTGAGGGGACAGCGAGGGGACACCGGGGGCACCCCAAAACCCCCCCTGCTTTTAATTTATTTTATTTTCTGCTTTTACCTGCCCGGGACCCCAAATTTGGGACCCCCAGGATGGATTTTTTGGGGGGTGGGGGGGGATTGGGACTTTGGGGTCCCCAAATCTGCTTTTGGGGACGCTTTGGGACCCCAAAAATCCATTTTTGGGGTTAAATTTGGAATCCCGGGACCCCCAAAATCCATTTTTGGGGTTAAATTTGGAAAAATGGGACCCCCAAAATCCATTTTTGGGGTTAAATTTAGAAAAATGGGACCCCCAAAATCCATTTTTGGGGTGAAATTTGGAAAAATGGGACCCCCAAAATCCATTTTTGGGGTTAAATTTGGAAAAATGGGACCCCCAAAATCCATTTTTGGGGTGAAATTTGGAATCCCGGGACCCCCAAAATCCATTTTTGGGGTTAAATTTGGAAAAATGGCACCCCTAAATCCGTTTTTGGGGTTAAATTTGGAAAAATGGGACCCCCAAAAGCCGTTTTTGGGGACATTTTGGGACTCCTAATTAACTTTGGGGGTCGCTTCCATTTTTGGGGTCTCATTCCATTTTTGGGGGGCACTTTGGGACCCCCAAATCTGGTTTTTAGGGACACTTTGGGACCCCATGATCTTTTTTTTTGGGGGGGGGTAAATCTGGAACCTCGACACCCCCAAGTCTCTTTTTGGGGACACTTCGGGACCTTGTCCCTGTCCTTAGGGTCACCGGAGCAGCGCTGGCACCCAAAAATGTCCCTTTTCACCCCGAAATGGGGCTGTGGCCACACCGGGGGGACAGGGACGGGGGGGGGCAGGTTCGTGTCCCCAAGGGGACAATAAAGGTGACCTGGGACACGAGGGGTCTGTGGTGACAATGGGGACACCGGGTGGCACCCAGGGGTGGCCTTGGGGACACCCCCATCCCTATGATGGTACAGCCCTGGGAGAGTGTTGCTCCCCCGCCCACAGTGGTACGACCCACACCCCCCCCCGTCTCCCCTCAGTGGTACCTCCCATTCCCCCTCAGTGGTCTCTCCTGCCTCCCCCATCTCCCTCAGTGGTATCTCCCGCCTCCCCCCATCTCCCTCAGTGGTATCTCCCACTCCTCCTCAGTGGTATCTCCCGCCTCCCCCCATCTCCCCTCAGTGGTATCTCCCGCCTCCCCCCATCTCCCCTCAGTGGTATCTCCCGCCTCCCCCCATCTCCCCTCAGTGGTACCTCCCACTCCCCCTCAGTGGTATCTCCCACCTCCCCCCATTTCCCTCAGTGGTACCTCCCATTCCCCCTCAGTGGTATCTCCCACTCCTCCTCAGTGGTATCTCCTGCCTCCCCCCGTCTCTCCTCAGTGGTATCTCCCGCCTCCCCCCATCTCCCCTTAGTGGTATCTCCCGCCTCCCCCCATCTCACTCAGTGGTATCTCCCACTCCCCCTCAGTGGTATCTCCCGCCTCCCCCCATCTCCCTCAGTGGTACCTCCCATTCCCCCTCAGTGGTATCTCCCACTCCCCCTCAGTGGTATCTCCCGCCTCCCCCATCTCCCTCAGTGGTACCTCCCACTCCCCCTCAGTGGTACCTCCCGCCTCCCCCATCTCCCTCAGTGGTACCTCCCACTCCCCCTCAGTGGTATCTCCCGCCTCCCCCCATCTCCCTCAGTGGTACCTCCCATTCCCCCTCAGTGGTATCTCCCGCCTCCCCCCATCTCCCCTCAGTGGTACCTCCCACTCCTCAGTGGTATCTCCCGCCTCCCCCCATCTCCCCTCAGTGGTACCTCCCACTCCCCCTCAGTGGTATCTCCCGCCTCCCCCCATCTCCCTCAATGGTACCTCCCACTCCCCCCTCACCGCTCCGTTTCCCCCCTTGAGGCCTCCCCGTTCCCCCCCCGCCGCCGCTCCCGGTACCGCCCCGACCCCTCCGGTTCCCCCCGGTCCCCTCTCGGTTCCCCCGGCTTGGCAGGGCCCGCCGCGCCCCGCGCTGTCCCCCCCCGCGGCGGCAGCATGGTGCGCGCCGGCTCCCCCCGCGCGGTGGTCGGCGCCGCCCCGTTCCCGCCGCTCGTTTCCGCGCGAAGCCGCTCCCGGTCCCGCCGAGCCGGGCCCCGAGCGCGGCCCCGATCCCGGCCCCGATCCGGGCCCCGAGCCCGCCCCGCGCCCCCCGCCCGGCCCCCGCCCCGCTCCCGATGCCGGCCCGCGCCGCGCCGCTGCCGCCGGCCCCGCTGCCCGCCGAGCTGCGCCGACGGTGAGTCCCGGCCGGGAGACGGGAGTGAGGCCCCCCTCTCACAGCCCACAGAGCCCCTCACAGACCTCAGAGCCCCCCACAGACCTCAGAGTCTCTCACCGCCCTTAGAGCCCCTCACAGCCCCTCACAGACCTCAGAGCCCCTCACAGACCTCAGAGCCCCTCACAGACCTCAGAATCTCTCACCGCCCTTAGAGCCCCTCACAGCCCCTCACAGAACTCAGAGCCCCTCACAGCCTTCAGAATCTCTCACCGCCCTTAGAGCCCCTCACAGCCCCTCACAGAACTCAGAGCCCCTCACAGCTCCTCAGAGCCTCTCACAGCCCACAGAGCCCCTCACAGCCCCTCACAGACCTCAGAGCCCCTCACAGACCTCAGAGCCTCTCACAGCCTTCACAGCTCATCAGAGCCCCTCAGAGCCCCTCACAGACCTCAGAGCCCCTCACAGACCTCAGAGTCTCTCACCGCCCTTAGAGCCCCTCACAGCCCCTCACGGAACTCAGAGCCCCCCAGAGCCCCTCACAGCCCCTCACAGACCTCAGAGCCCCTCACAGAACTCAGAGCCCCTCACAGCCTTCACAGCTCATCAGAGCCCCTCAGAGCCCCTCAGAGCTCCTCACAGCTCTCAGAGCCCCTCACAGAACTCAGAGCCCCTCACAGCTTTTAGAGCCCCTCAGAGCCCCTCACAGCCTTCACAGCTCATCAGAGCCCCTCAGAGCCCCTCACAGCTCTCAGAGCCCCTCACAGCTCTCACCACCCCTCAGAGCCCCTCAGGGTGGGCCCAGAGCCCACCCAGGGAGGGCTGAAGGCCACCAGGATGGGCTGAGACCCCTCAGCCTGGCCATTGTCACCCCCCATGGCACTGACCCCCGCCTCAGCCCCGTCGCTGACACCCCCCGGGGTGGGCTGAGGGCCACCAGCCCTGGCATTGATGCCCCCCATGGCACTGACCCCCCGCCTCAGCCCCGTCACTGACCCCCCAACACCACCCTGACCCCCCAAGACCGGGCTGTCACCCCTGCCCCGGCGTCACCCTGCGCTGACAGATCCCCCCAATCCCCCCAAAATTACCTTGACACCCCCCCCCCAGGACTGCCCCGATACCCCTGGACCCCTCAAAATTACCCTGCTCCCCTCACCTCTGCAGTGACCCCCCCCATATTTTGGGGACCCCCCCTCCAGCCCTGGACCCCCAACCCACCCCTCCCCCAGTTTGGGGGTGCCCACGTGGCTCCGGCCGGGTCCCCCCCAGCTTTGTCCCCACCCCAGGGATTTTTGGGGTGGGAGAGGTGGCACATTTTGGGGTGATCCTGGTGGGAATTGTCACTGTCCCCCCCAAAAATCCCTCCTGTGCCCCCAGCCCGGGCAGGAAGGGGGGCCCCAAACCCCTCCCCCGCTTCCGGTGCGGTGCCCGCGCTGTCCCCAAGGTCCCCGTGGCCGTCCCCAAACCCGGGGGAGCCCCCAGAATCCCCCGGAGACCCCCAAAACCCCCCAGATCCTGCGGGAAAAGGGAAGTGGGGGTGGCACCGGAGCAGTGCTGGGATGGGACACAGGGACAGGGGGGTCTGGGGGGTGGCATGGGGACAGGAGCCACTCCTGGGGGGCAGGAGCCATCCCGGAGGGGACGGGAGCCATCCCAGAGGGGACGGGAGCCATCCCGGAGGGGACAGGAGCCATCCCAGAAGGGACAGGAGCCACTCCTGGGGAACAGGAGCCATCCTGGAGGGGACAGGAGCCATCCCAGAGGGCACAGGAGCCATCCCAGAGGAGACGGGAGCCGTCCCAGAGAGGATGGGAGCCATCCCAGAAGGGACAGGAGCCATCCCGGAGGGGACAGGAGCCATCCTGGGGGGCAGGAGCCATCCCGGAGGGGACAGGAGCCACTCCTGGGGAACAGGAGCCATCCTGGAGGGGACAGGAGCCACTCCTGGAGGGGACAGGAGCCATCCCAGAGGGGACGGGAGCCACTCCTGGGGAACAGGAGCCATCCTGGAGGGGACAGGAGCCACTCCTGGAGGGGACAGGAGCCATCCCGGAGGGGACAGAAGCCATCCCAGAAGGGACAGGAGCCACTTCTGGGGAGCAGGAGCCATCCCGGAGGGGACAGGAGCCACTCCTGGAGGGGACGGGAGCCATCCTGCAGGGTCCCATCCCAAATCCCAGTGGATGGGGCGTTCCCAAGGAATGGCTGTGGCACCTGAGGGGTCCTGACCTGGGTCGTGACCCCTGTCCCGACCCCATCCCGGGGGTCCTGACCCCAGTCCCGGGGTTCTGACCCCAATCCCCATTGTTCTGACCCCAATTCTGATGGTTCTGACCCCAATCCCCATTGTTCTGACCCCAATCCTGGTGGTTCTGACCCCAATCCTGGGGTCCTGACCCCAATCCAAGGGTTCTGACCCCAATCCCGGGGTTCTGACCCCAATCCCCATTGTTCTGACCCCAATTCTGATGGTTCTGACCCCAATCCCGGGGTTCTGACCCCAATCCCGGGGTTCTGACCCTAGTCCTGATGGTTCTGACCCCAATCCCGATGATTCTGACCCCAATCCTGATGGTTCTGACCCCAATCCCGGGCTCCTGTCCCCAATCCCGGCATTCCCGAGGGTCCCAGCCCCACATCTCGGTGGATGGGGACATTCCCGGTGGCACCAGAGGTGTCCCTGCCCCCCCTCCCCCCCCATCCCCTGGAATTCCCCCATTCCCGGCCCATCGGTGGCTCTGTCCCCTCTGGAGCCACCCCGCCGTGTCCCTTTGTCCCCTCCCTTGGTGTCCCCCTCCCCGGTGACCCCGGCTCTGCCCCCCCAGGCTGCAGGACTTGGAGCGGGATGAGGAGAACCTGGGAGAGAAGGTGAGTCCCGGAATGTCCCCGGTGTCACCTGCGCTGTCCCTGTGTCCCCCTGTGTCCCCACAGGAAGTGTCCCCTCTGTGCCCCACAGTGTCCCCACGCTGTCCCCTCCATCCTCTGTCCCCTGTGCCCTCACGCTGTCCCCTGTGTCCCCACGCTGTCCCCTCCATCCTCTGTCCCCTGTGTCCCCTCCGTTCTCTCTGTCCCCACACTGTCCCCTCAGTCACTTTGTCCTCAGTGTCCCCTCCATTGCTTCCTTCCTCTTGGTCCGCTCTGTCCCCTCCCTCCCTTCTGTCCCCACGGTGTCCCCAGTGTCCCCACGGTGTCCCCAGTGTCCCTGCCATGTCCCCAGTGTCCCCACGGTGTCCCCAGGAGAGCATCCAGGAGAAGCTGAGCCTCTTCCACAGCTTCCTGCCCCCGATGTCCTCACCGTGTCCCCTCCATCCCCAGTGTCCCCAGCCTGTCCCTGCTGTCCCCACGCTGCCCCCAATGTCCCTGTGGTGTCCCCAATGTCCCTGATGTCCCCAGGAGAGTGTCCAGGAGAAGCTGAGCCTCATCCATGGCTTCCTGCAGGCCGAGGTGCAGCTGCAGCTCAGCGAGCTCGAGGCCAAACTGCGCCGCAAGGAGCTCTCCGAGGTGAGACCCCAAAACCTGGTATCCGGGATAAAACACCTGGGATTGGGGTAAAACACTCGGAAAACCCCAGGAAGACACTGGGATTTGGGGTAGAGCACCCAGGAAACTCCAGGAAAACATTAGGATTTGGGATAAAACACCCAGAAAACACCGAGATTTGGGATAAAACACTGGGATTGGGGATAAAACACCTGGAAAATCCTGGGAAAACTCTGGCATTTGTAATAAAACATTGAGATTGGGGATAAAACATCAGGATTTGGGATAGAGCCCCAGGAAACCGGGAAAACCCCGGGATTCTGGCTCAGCCCCCACTTTCCCTGTGGGATTTGGGATCCCACCCTGGGATTTGGGCTCAGCCCCCACATTCCTGGTGGGATTTGGGCTCAGCCCTCCCTTTCCCTGTGGGATTTGGGATCATACCCCGGGAAAACCCCAGGATTTGGGCTCAGCCCTCCCTTTCCCTGTGGGATTTGGGCTCAGTCCCCATTTCCCTGTGGGATTTGGGATCCCACCCTGGGATTTGGGCTCAGCCCCCACTTTCCCTGTGGGATTTGGGATCCCACCCTGGGATTCGGGCTCAGCCCCAGCCGCTCCCCTCCCAGGAGCGCTACCTGGCCAAGGTGAAGGCGCTGCTGCACCAGGAGCTCTCGGCCCCCAATGGCTCCGGGGGCCCCAACCCCAACGGGTGCCCCGGGAACGGCGCCTACGGCAGCGACGAGGACGAGGACGGCGCCATGGAGCTCGAGGAGGGGGTGGCAGCGTCCTCGTCCCCGTCCTGCTCCGGGCCTGCTGCGCAGGCACGGAAATCCCGCAGGAGCCGTTCCAACGGGGACGCCAAAAGTAAGGATTTGGGGTTTCGGGTTTTTTTTGGGGTGTGAAGAGGGGGAGAACCTTGGGGAAGGTTTGGGGTGGGGCAGTTGCCATTGGGATGGAGAGGGGGGATGCCTCGGGAAGGGTTTTGGGGTGTCGTGGGCTTGGGGTGTGACAATTCCTATTGGGATCAAGAACTGGGATCCCCTTGGGAAGGGTTTTGGGGTGTCGTGGGCTTGGGGTGTGACAATTCCCATTGGGATCAAGAACTGGGATCCCCTTGGGAAGGGTTTTGGGGTGTCGTGGGCTTGGGGTGTGACAATTCCCATTGGGATCAAGAACTGGGATCCCCTTGGGAAGGGTTTTGGGGTGTCGTGGGCTTGGGGTGTGACAATTCCCATTGGGATCAAGAACTGGGATCCCCTTGGGAAGGGTTTTGGGGTCTCCTGACTTTGGAGTGCAATGATTCTCACTGGGATACCCTTGGGAAGAGTTTTGGGGTCTCCTGGTTTTGGGGTGTGACAATTCCCATTGGGCTCAAGAAGCGAGATCCTCTTGGGAAAGGTTTTGGGGTCTCCTCGCCATGGAATGTGACAATTCCCGTTGGGATTGAGGGCTGGGATCACCTTGGGAAGGGTTTTAGGGTCTCCTGGCCTTGGGGTGTGACAGTTCCCATTGGGATTTGGGATCCATCGTGGTTTTCCCGCAGAGTCTCCGGCCAGCTCCCGTGTCACCCGCAGCTCCGGCCGGCAGCCGTCCATCCTTAGCTTCCTGTCCAAAGGGTCAGTGGGAAGGGTCACCCTCCTCTTCCTCATCCCACCACCCCAAACCCTTCCCGTTCCCCCAAAAAACCCATCCCGGCTCGATCCCGCAGATCCAACAAGCGGAAATCGGAGGAGGTCAACGGGGAGGCGAAGCCGGAGCTGATGAACGTGGAGAAGGAGGAGGAGGAGCTGGAGGAGAAGGTTGGTGGTGACATCCCAGACCTGTCGCGGGTTGGTTTTGGGGTGATGTCCAAGGATTTTGGTCAGTGGTGACATCCAAGACGTGTCATGGGTTGGTTTTGGGGTGATTTCCCAGGATTTTCGTCAGTGGTGACATCCTGGAGCTGTCCTGGGTCCTTTTTGTGGTGATTTCCCAGGATTTTGCTCTGTTGTGACATCCTAGACCTTTCCTGGGTCCTTTTTGTGGTGATTTCCCAGGATTTTGCTCTGTTGTGACATCCTAGACCTTTCCTGGGTCCTTTTTGTGGTGATTTCCCAGGATTTTGCTCTGTTGTGACATCCTAGACCTTTCCTGGGTCATTTTTGGGGTGATTTCCCAGGATTTTGCTCTGTTGTGACATCCTAGACCTTTCCTGGGTCCTTTTTGGGGTGATTTCCCAGGATTTTGCTCTGTTGTGACATCCTAGACCTTTCCTGGGTCATTTTTGGGGTGATTTCCCAGGATTTTGCTCTGTTGTGACATCCAGGGGGATTTCCTGTGATTTTGGCCATGCTGGGATTGCATTTTTCTGCTCCTTTTCCCATTTTTTTTGGCCTTTTTCTCCAGGATCAAGATGAGAAAAGGATGAAAATGGAAACCAAAGATGGGTGAGGAAAAGCGGGGACGTTCCTGGCCGGAGCCGTGTCCTGGTGACGGTGACAATGACAACAATGACGTCACTGCTCTGTCCTCATCCCAGGATTTCATTTTTCCCTCCCAGGTCGGAAATCAAAGACGAGATCCCTCAGGTTAAAATCACTGCTTCTGCTAAAGTAAGTCCCTCCTCATTCCAGCTTTTTTTGGGATTTCTTAATCCCTTAAATCTCCTGAATTTTCGGGCTTTCTGGAACGAGTTGATTATTCCAAAGGCTGGATTATCCTATGGGAATAAAAACCCATTTCCAGCCCGTTCAGCTTCTCAAAACCCAACAGCTGGGGCTGGTTCTGATGGGAAACCCTGGATTTTGCCAAAATCCGGGATAATTCCGGGAATAACTTTGGGAAAAGCTGACTCTCCCTCCCCCTCTCCTGCAGACCACCCCCCCAAAATGCCTCGACTGCCGGCAGTACCTGGATGACCCCGACCTCAAATTCTTCCAAGGGGACCCCGACGACGCCGTAAGGGATCCAAACCCTCCTTCCCCGAGCTCGGGAAAAGCAGGAACGTCCATTAATCCCATTTTTGGGTTTTTTCCCCCCAAATCCAGCTGGAGGAGCCGGAGATGCTGACGGACGAGCGCTTGTCCATCTTCGACGCCAACGAGGACGGCTTCGAGAGCTACGAGGACCTCCCCCAGCACAAAGTCACCTCCTTCAGGTGAGACCCCGGGGGGATTCCCTCTGGAATTCCCTCTGGAATCGTGTCCCACCCCCTCTGTGTCCCCCGGCAGCGTTTATGACAAGAGGGGACATCTTTGTCCCTTCGACACCGGCCTCATCGAGAGGAACATCGAGCTCTACTTCAGCGGCGTCGTCAAACCCATCTACGACGACAACCCCTGCCTGGACGGTGAGGAAACGCCCGGAATTCCGGGGGATTTCGGGATTCCCACGTGGGAATTGTCCGGATTTTTTTGGCTCGGCAGGTGGGGTGAGAGCCAAGAAGTTGGGGCCCATCAACGCCTGGTGGATCACGGGCTTCGACGGCGGGGAGAAGGCGCTGATCGGCTTCAGCACAGGTGAGGAGGGGCTTTGAGGGGAGTTTTGGGGAATTTTGGGTTGGTTTTGGGTTATTTTGGGCTGTTATTGAGTGTTTTCGGGGGGACGGTTTCAGGGTTTTTGCTCTTCCCCTCCTTTTTCTCCCTCTTTCTTTTCCTCACTTTTTACCCCTTTTCTCCTGTTTTTTTTCATTTTCTTTTCTCTCTTTTTCTCCCTTTCCTGCTTCTTTCTTCTTTCATTTTCCTGGTCTTTCTTTTTTCTTTTTTTTTATATTTTCTCTTTTTCTTTTTTCTCTTTGCCCCATCTTTTCTCTGATTTTTCTCTTCTTTGTCTTTCTTCGTGTTCTTTTTATCTTTTTCCTTTTTTCTGCTCTTTTCCCTTTTATTTTTTTTTCTCTTTTCCTTCATCTTTCTTTTTTCACTTTCCTTATCTTCTCTCCTTTTTTCTGCTGTCTTCCCTTTTATTTTCTTTTTTCCTTCTTTTCTTTCCTCTTCTCCTTTTTCCTCCTACTTCCCGCTCTTTCCCTCTGTTTTGTTTCTTCCCCTTTTTTCCTTCCCTTTTCCCTTCTTTTTCCCTTTATTTTTTCTCTCTTTCCTTCTCTTTTCTTTTCCCTTCTCCATTTTCCTCCTCTTCCCCTTCCCCCCCCCATTTTTTCCCCAAAATCCCACAATTTTGGGGCCGTTCCCAGCCTTTGCCGACTACATCCTGATGGAGCCGAGCGAGGAGTACGCGCCCACCTTCGCGCTGATGCAGGAGAAGATCTACATGAGCAAGATCGTGGTGGAGTTCCTGCAGAACAACCGCCACGTCAGCTACGAGGACCTGCTCAACAAGATCGAGGTGACAGTGCCACCGCGGTGTCAGCTGCCTGTGGTGTCACCTCCTTGTGGTGTCACCTCCCCGTGGTGTCACCTCCCCGTGGTGTCACCTCCCCACGGTGTCACTTCCCCGCGGTGTCACCTCCCCACGGTGTCACCTCCCCACGGTGTCACTTCCCCGTGGTGTCACCTCCCCGTGGTGTCACCTCCCCACGGTGTCACTTCCCCGCGGTGTCACCTCCCCGTGGTGTCACCTCCCCACGGTGTCACCTCCCTGTGGTGTCACCTCCCTGTGGTGTCACCTCCCCATCTTGGGGACAATTCCCCCATGGAAGAGATGGGATGGGGTCAGCAGGAGGAGGTGGTGGTGGTGGGATGATGGTGGTGGTTGTGGAGGTGGCACCTGCTCAACAAGATCGAGGTGACAGTGCCACTGTGGTCATCCCCAACCATTCCAAACCATTCCCAACCATTCCAAATCATCTCAACCCTTCCCAACCATTCCCCACCTTGGTGACCCTTGGAATGGGCGATCTGGAGAGGGGTCAGCGACCATCCCCAACCATCCTCAACCATCCTCAACCATCCTCAACCATCCCCAACCATTCCAAACCATCTCAACCTTGGAGACCCTTGGAATGGGTGATCTGGAGAGGGGTCAGTGACCATCCCTAGCCATTCCAAACCATTCCCAACCATCCCCAACCCTTCCCAAACTCCCCCAGACCACGGTGCCGCCGGCGGGGCTCAACTTCAACCGTTTCACGGAGGACTCGCTGCTGCGCCACGCCCAGTTCGTGGTGGAGCAGGTGGAGAGCTACGACGAGGCCGGCGACAGCGACGAGCCCCCGGTGCTCATTACGCCCTGCATGAGGGACCTCATCAAGCTGGCCGGCGTCACCCTGGGCAAGAGGTGAGGGCTGGGGGCAAAACCAAAATCGGGAAAATCTGACCAAAATCTGGGTTTGGGCTCTGGGGTCTCAATATTGGGGAAATCTGCCCAAAATTGGAGACTCTCATGCCGGGCATGAGGGATCTCATCAAGCTGGTGACCCTGGGCAAGAGGTGAGGTTTGGGGGTAAAAACGCCAAAATCGGGAAAATGTGACCAAAATTTGGGAAGTGGGACCTCAAAAGTAAGAGAATTTGCCCAAAATTGGGGAGGTTTGGGTTCTGCTCCACAAAATTGGGAGAATCCAACCAAAATTGGGGAAACTTCCCAATACTGGAAAGGATTTGGGTTCAGTGGCATGAGAAGTGCTGGGAATCAGAGCAGAAACCCTCCCAAAATTGGGAAGCTCTTCCCAAAATTGGGCAAACCCAAACCTGGTACTGCTCCATGGGGAGAAGAACGCTGTGTTGGGTCCCCAGAATCCGTCCACACCCTTTGGGGACCTCACCTGGCACGTGTGGGGGTCCCTTGGGTGTCCCTGGGGTGGTGACCCCGTCCCCGGGCGTGGCCTGAGCGCTGTCCCCGTGCCGCAGGCGAGCCGTGCGGCGCCAGGCCATCCGCCACCCCACGCGCATCGACAAGGACAAGGGTCCCACCAAGGCCACCACCACCAAGCTGGTGTACCTCATCTTCGACACCTTCTTCTCGGAGCAGATCGAGAAGGACGAGCGCGAGGAGGACAAGGAGAACGCCACCAAACGCCGGCGCTGCGGCGTCTGCGAGGTGACCGAGGGTCGCTGGTGGCGGCGCCCGGCAGTAGGGTGGGGATGGGTTTGGGCGGTTGGTGTTGGAGGGTCTTCCAACCTTGGTCAACATCAATGTCACGGGTTGGGTTGGTTGGTCTTGAAGCTCTTTTGTGGTCTTGAAGGACTCCCAGTGTTGGCCAACATCAACATCATGGGTTGGGTTCGTTGGTCTTGAAGGTCTCTTCCAGTCTTGGTCAAGATCACCTCCCTGGGTTGGGTTGGCTGATCTCGGGGAGCCTTCCAGTCTTGGTCAATGTTTTTGTCATAGGTTGGGTTGGGCTGATGTTGGAGAGCTTTTCCAGCCTTTGTCAACATCAGTGTCATGGGTTGGGTTGGTTGGTTTTGGAAGGTCTTCCAACCTTGGTCAACATCAACATCATGACTTGGGTTGAGCTGATCTTGGAGGACTCTTCCAACCTGGATCAAACAACCCCAACCTCCCATCCTGGTCGCTCCATGGAGCCCTTCCTGTGCCCGGGGAGCATTCCCGGTGTCACCGGTGTCCCCTGTGCCCGGGGAGCGTTCCCGGTGTCACCGGTGTCACCTGTCCCGTGCCAGGTGTGCCAGCAGCCCGAGTGTGGCAAGTGCAAGGCGTGCCAGAACATGGTCAAGTTCGGGGGCAGCGGCCGCAGCAAGCAGGCGTGTCTGCAGAGGAGGTGGGTGGTCCTGTCCCAAACGTCCTTGTCCCCAAACCCTGCTGTCCCTATCCCCGAGCTCCCGGTGACGTTCCCGGTGACGTCCCAGGTGTCCCAACCTGGCGGTGCGGGAGGCGGACGAGGACGAGGAGGTTGATGACAACATCCCCGAGATGCCCTCGCCCAAGAAGATGCTCCAGGGCCGCAAGAAGAAGCAGAACAAGAGCCGGATCTCCTGGGTCGGGGAGCCCATCAAGGTGAGGCACCTGGGCAGGTGAGGGGGGCCTGGAAAGCCGAGGGGGCTTGGCAAGGTGAGGGCATCTGGCAAGGTGCGGGGAACCCATCCAGGTGAGGGGAACCCATCCAGGTGAGGGGAACCCATCCAGGTGAGGCCAGAGTTGGATCTCATGGATGGGGGAACCCATCCAGGTGAGGGGAACCCATCCAGGTGAGGGGAACCCATCCAGGTGAGGCCAGAGTTGGATCTCATGGATGGGGGAACCCATCCAGGTGAGGGAAACCCATCCAGGTGAGGGGAACCCATCCAGGTGAGGCCAGAGTTGGATCTCATGGATGGGGGAACCCATCCAGGTGAGGGGAACCCATCCAGGTGTGACCAGAGTTGGCTCTTAGGGGTAAGGAAACCCATCCTCGTGAGGGTCCCATCCAGGTGAGGGCCCCATCCAGGTGAGGGCCCCATCCAGGTGAGGCCAGAGTTGGATCTCATGGATGGGGGAACTCAACCAGGTGAGGGGAACCCATCCAGGTGAGGAAACCTATCAAGGTGAGACCAAAGTTGGGTTTTGTGGATGAGGGAACCCATCCAGGTGAGGGGAACCCATCCAGGTGAGGTCAGAGTTGGATCTCATGGATGGGGGAACCCAACCAAGTGAGGGGAACCCATCCAGGTGAAGCCAGAGTTGGATCTCATGGATGGGGGAACCCATCCATGTGAGGGGAACCCATCCAGGTGAGGGCCCCATCCAGGTGAGGCCGGTACCTGTAACCACCCCGGTGCCCTGGCAGAGCGACGGCAAGAAGGATTATTACCAACGCGTCTGCATCGACTCCGAGACCCTGGAGGTGGGCGACTGCGTGTCCGTGAGCCCCGACGACCCCACCAAGCCCCTCTACCTGGCCAGGTGGGTTCTCCATGTTCCCACAGGGGTGGGGACACGGGGACAACCCACCGAGACCCTCCACCTGGCCAGGTGGGTTCTTCATTCTCCGATGGGCTGGGGACAGGGGATGTCCCTGATGATCCCACCAAGCCAGGTGGGTTCTCCATTCTCCCATGGGGTTGGGGACATGGGGACATCCCCAATGATCCCACCAAGCCAGGTGGGTTCTCCATTCTCCCAAGGGTTGGGGACAGGGGACATCCCCAATGATCCCACCAAGCCAGGTGGGTTCTCCATTTTGCCGTGGGGTTGGGGACACGGGGACATCCCCTCTCACACCGCGGCGCCCCTCAGGGTGACGGCCATGTGGGAGGACAGCGGTGGCCAGATGTTCCACGCCCACTGGTTCTGCCCGGGCTCGGACACCGTCCTGGGAGCCACCTCGGACCCTCTGGAGCTGTTCCTGGTGGACGAGTGCGAGGACATGCAGCTCTCCTACATCCACGGCAAGGTCAACGTCATCTACAAGGCGCCCTCGGACAACTGGGCCATGGAGGTGGGGACAGCGCCGCAGCGTCCGGCCGGTGCCGGTCAGCGTGGCCGATCCCGGCCACCCCGGTGGTTTTGTCCTTCAGGGGGGGCTGGACACGGAGATGAAGATGGTGGAGGACGACGGGAGGACCTACTTCTACCAGATGTGGTACGACCAGGAGTACGCGCGCTTCGAGAGCCCGCCCGCCACGCAGCCCACCGAGGACAACAAGTACAAGTCAGTTTTTGGCTGGAAAAACTGGAATTTTGGGTTCTTCCCACCCCAAAAAATGGATTTGTTTTGGAGAACCTGGTGGTGTTCCAGCAGGTTCTGCATGAGCTGCGCACGCCTGGACGAGGTGAGGCACAAGGAGATCCCCAAGGTGGCCGAGCCGCTGGAGGAGGCTGACGGCAAGTTGTTCTACGCCGTGGCCACCAAGAACGGCGTCCAGTACCGGGTCGGGGACGGCGTCTACCTGCTGCCGGACGCCTTCTCCTTTAGGTAGGTTTGGAGATCGCATCTTTGAGGTGGGATTTTGGGATTTTTGGGTTTTCCCACCTGTAAATGAAGGTCTGATGTCCTGAATTTCCGGAAGTTGTGCATAAAAATCACCCTGGTTTTGGTTTTCTGTTGGTTCAGTTGAGAGGTGGCTCTGGTGGGATGATCCTGGTGCTGTGTTTTGGGGGGTGAATTGGAATTTGGGAATTGCAGGATCAGAGAATTAAAGTTGGGAGGTCCCTCTAAGACCCTGAGTTCCAAATTTTAACCTAGTTTTGGGGAATAAATTGGAATTATGGAATTAAGGCTCTAAAACTTCTCGAAGATCTCTTAATTCCAACTCTTAACCCAACTTTTGACCAAAAAAATGGAATCAAGGCTGGAAAACCCTTCCAAGACCCCTTAATTCTAAATCTTCACCCAAGTTTTGGTGGATAAATTGGAATTATGGAACCAGTTAAGGTTAGGAGACCCCACCAAGATCCTTGAATTCCAAATCTTCACCCAACTTTTGGTGAATAAATTGGAATCAAGGATGGAAAACCTCTCCAAGATCCTTCCATTCCCAATCTTCACCCAACTTTTGGTGGACAAATCAGACTCAAGGCTGGAAAACCCCTCCAAGACACCCCCAAGCTCCACGTCCCGACGTTTTTTGGGACGCTTTTCCCGATTTTCCCAGCGTGAAGCCAGCCAGCCCGGCCAAGAGGCCCAAGAAGGAGGCGGTGGACGAGGAGCTGCACCCCGAGCACTACCGGAAGTACTCGGAGTACATCAAGGGCAGCAACCTGGACGCGCCCGACCCGTTCCGCGTGGGCCGCATCAAGAGCATCTTCTGCAGCCTGCGCGGCAACGGCAAACCCAACGAGGCCGACATCAAGCTCAGCATCTACAAGTTCTACAGGTGCCAAATTCAGGGGTTTTTGGGGGGGGTTTGGGGGGCTGGGAAGGTTTGGAGTTGGTGGTGAAAGCAGGGCTTGATCTGGTGGCCCAAAACTTTGGAGGTTCTTGGTTGACTTCCCAACTTGGATAATCCTTGGAAAAACTCTCACAAATCTGGGAGGATTGTCCTAAACTTGGTGAGGCTGGTTGGCCTCAACATCAGGAATTTTGTCCCTATATCCGTGAGGGTTTGGGCTCAGTGGCCCCAAAATTGGGAAAACTCTCCCAAAATTGATGAGGATTTGGGGTCGGTGGCATGAGCAGTGCTGGGGATTGGGGTAGAAATCCACGGACTCGGATGACCCTGATGGGACATCTTTGGACGTTTTTGGATGTCTTGAGATGCCTTTGGACTTCTTCGGATGTCTTTGGATCTTTTTGGGTATCTTTGGGTATTTTGGGACATTTTTGGATGTCTTGAGATGCCTTTGGACTTCTTTGGACTTCTTCGGATCTCGTGGGAGGTCTTTGGACATCTTGGGATGTTTTTGGACATCTCTGGATGCCTCAAGCTCCCTTAAAACCCCTTTTTCCTCAATCCACTCCCTATCCCACCTCCAATCTTTCCTCCATCCCACCCAAAAACCCTCAAACCCCCCAAAATCCCCTCTCCAATCCCCAACACCACCAAGAAGAGGACCCACCTCGGTTTTTTCCCCCCTAATCCCGGCGCTTTTCTGGGAATTTCCAGGCCCGAGAACACCCACAAGTCCACGAAGGCGAGCTACCACGCCGACATCAACCTCCTCTACTGGAGCGACGAGGAGGCCACCGTGGAGTTCCGGGCGGTCCAGGGCCGCTGCTCCGTGGTCTATGGCGAGGACCTGACCGAGAGCATCCAGGACTACTCGGCCGGTGGCCTGGACCGCTTCTACTTCCTGGAGGTGAGGGAATGGGAATTCCGGGAATTCCAGGGTGGGAGGAGGAGTCTGGAGACACCAGGGATGGAGCAAAGTGGGGGGTTCTGGTGTCTCCAGGTGGGTTTTCTATGGAGGGCTTGGATTTGGGGCCGGTTCCGAGATTTTGGGGAGCAAATCTTGGGTGCTAAACTGGGTTTTCAAGGATCTGGATGAGTTCCTGGAGGTCTGAATGAGTTCCTGGGGGTCTGGAAGAGTTCCTGGAGGTCTGGAGACCCCAGGGATGAACCAAAGTTGGGGTTTTCCATGGAGGACTTGGATTTGGGGCCAATTCCAGCATTTTAGGGAATAAATCTTGCCGGATGAGTTCCTGGAGGTCCGGAATTGTCCTTGGAGGATCTGAATGAGTTCCTGGGGACTCTGCATGTGTCCCTGGGGTTCTGCTGTCACAGAATCAGGGAACCATTCCCTGATTCCATCAGGATTTTGGTAATTCCGGGGCCATTCCTGAGCTGGAAAAGCTCCTTGTGTCCAATCCCAAATCCTGGATTTTTGGGGTTTTTCTTCCAGGCTTACAACGCCAAAACCAAGAGCTTTGAGGATCCTCCCAACCACGCCCGGAGCTCTGGGAACAAAGGGAAGGGGAAGGGGAAAGGGAAAGGTGAGGCTGGAAAAGGTGGAAGAAGGGTGGGAAAAGGGCAGAAAAAGGGATGGGAAAAAGGGCAGGGAAGGGTGGGAAAAAGGGCAGAAAAAGGGTGGAGAAGGGGTGGAAAATGGGTGGCAAAGGGGATGGAAAATGGGGTGGAAAAGAGGTGGGAAAGTTGCTAGAAATGGGGCAGAAAATGGGTAAAAAAGGGGCAGAAAATGGGTAAAAAAGCAGCGGAAAAGGGTCTGGGAGGTGATGGATTACCAGAGGAGGAGGAGGAGGAAGAGGAGGACCAGGGCATGAGGAGGAGGAAGAGCAGGGACTGACCCGTCCCTGGCCGGGATTTTGGCAGGGAAGGGCAAAGGGAAGGCGGCGAGCACGGAGCAGAGCGAGCAGGAGCCGGCCAAGCTCCAGGTGCCCAAGCTGAGGACGCTGGACGTGTTCTCCGGCTGTGGGGGCCTCTCCGAGGGCTTCCACCAGGCAGGTGAGGTCCAGCTCGTGGAGCTGGGGCATGGATGGGCTTGGAAAAGGCCTTGGGCGTCGGCAAATCTGCTGGACGTTGGCAGTGCCCGGCCCTGGCCATTCCCACCCAGTTCTGGCCAGTTCCAGTGTCCAGCCCTGACCATTCCCGGTGTCCATTCCGGACCATTCCCTCCCAACTCTGATCATTCCCACCCAACTGTGGTCATTCCCACCCATCCCTGACCATTTCCACCCACCCCTGGCCATTCCCAGTGCCCAACACTGACCATTCCCACCCATCCCTGACCATCCCTGACCATTCCCACCCATCCCTGGCCATCCCTGACCATTCCCACCCATCTCTGGCCATCCCTGACCATTCCCACCCATCCCTGACCATCCCTGACCATTCCCACCCATCCCTGGCCATCCCTGACCATTCCCACCCATCCCTGACCATCCCTGACCATTCCCACCCATCCCTGACCATCCCTGACCATTCCCACCCATCCCTGACCATCCCTGACCATTCCCACCCATCCCTGACCATCCCTGACCATTCCCACCCAACCCTGGCCATTCCCAGTGCCCATCCCTGACCACTCCCACCCAGCCCTGACCATTCCCAGTGTCCGTTCCTGACCATTCCCACCCAACTGTGGTCATTCCTGACTATCCCTGGCCATTCCTGACCATCCCTGCCCATCCCGGCCGTGCCCGCAGGAGTCTCGGAGACGCTCTGGGCCATCGAGATGTGGGAGCCGGCGGCGCAGGCGTTCCGGCTCAACAACCCCGGCACCACGGTGTTCACCGAGGACTGCAACGTCCTCCTCAAGCTGGTCATGGCCGGCGAGAAAACCAATTCCTTGGGCCAGAAACTGCCCCAGAAAGGCGACGTGGAGATGCTCTGTGGTGGCCCCCCATGTCAGGGCTTCAGCGGCATGAACCGCTTCAACTCCCGCACCTACTCCAAGTTCAAGAACTCCCTGGTGGTCTCCTTCCTCAGGTGGGTGCGGAGGGGATTCTTGGGAGGTCAGAACCCATCTGGTGTCCCCTCATGGGTGTGGAGGGGATTTTTTGGGTTAAGGTCTTGTCCAGTGTCCCCTGGTGGGTGTGGAGAGGATTTTTTGGGGTGATGGAGGGGATTTTTGGGGTGAGACCCCATCTGGTGTCCCCTCGTGAGGTTGGAGGGCTTTTTGGGAGGTGAGAACCCATCCGGTGTCCCCTGGCCACGCCGACGTCCCGCTGTCCCTGCAGTTACTGCGATTATTACCGGCCGCGCTTCTTCCTGCTGGAGAACGTCCGGAATTTCGTGTCCTTCAAGAGGTCCATGGTGCTCAAGCTGACCCTGCGCTGCCTGGTGCGCATGGGCTACCAGTGCACCTTCGGAGTGCTCCAGGTAGGCTCTCCAGGGCTGCTTTTGGGGGAAAAAAACCCTTTTTTGGCACCCCAAGAAACGTTGGTTGTGTCGCTCCTTGGGGACGTTCCCAAAGGAGTTGTCAGTTGGGAATTGGCCCATTCCCAGTTGGTCCTTCAAAGGGGGAATTGACTCCTTGGGTGGCTCTGGAGACATTCCCAGAGGGGACAGGTTCTCCAAAGGAGGAATTGACTCCTTGGGTGGCTCTGGAGACATTCCCAGAGGGGACAGGTTCTCCAAAGGAGGAATTGACTCCTTGGGTGGCTCTGGGGACATTCCCAGAGGGGACAGGTTCTCCAAAGGAGGAATTGACTCCTTGGGTGGCTTTGGGGACATTCCCACACTGTCCCTCAGGAATTGTCCCTTCCAAAGGAGGAACTGTCCCCTCTGGTGGCTCTGGGGACATTCCCACCCTGTCCCTCAGGAATTGTCCCCTCCAAAGGAGGAACTGTCCCCTCTGGTGGCTCTTTGGACATTCCCATCTCCACCAAGTCTCCACATGGCCATGGCCACCAGAGTTCCCCTAGGAACCGAACCCTCCAAAGGAGGAGCTGTCCCTACGGGTGGCTCTGGGTCCGTGCCCAGCTCGGTGAGGGCCTCACCGGGGGTTGTCCCCGCAGGCCGGGCAGTACGGCGTGGCGCAGACGCGGCGCCGCGCCATCGTGCTGGCGGCGGCGCCGGGCGAGAAGCTGCCCATGTTCCCCGAGCCCCTGCACGTGTTCGCCCCCCGCGCCTGCCAGCTCAGCGTCGTGGTGGACGACAAGAAGTTCGTCAGCAACATCACCCGGTGAGATCCCGGGAATTCCGGCCGGGAATTCCGCTTTCGCGGTAGTTCGGCAGTAGTTTCGCGGGCAGTTCGGCATGCGGGGATTCCCAGTTGGGAATTCTGTGTTGGGAATTTGGCACTCGGGGATTCCGGTTTGGCAATTCCATAGTTGGGGATTCTCTGCTGGGAACTTGGTGTTGGGAATTCGGCACTTGGGAATTTGGTGTTGGGAATTCGGCACTCGGGAATTGGGTGTCGGGAACTGGGTGTTGGGAATTCGGGTTTGGCAATTCGGCACTTGGAGATTCCAGTTTGGGAATTCCGAGCTGGGAATTGGGTGTTGGGAATTCGGCACTCAGGGATCCAGTTTGGCAATTCGGCACTTGGAGATTCTGGTTGGGGAATTCGGTGTTGGGAATTCTGTGTTGGGAGTTCGGCGTTGGGAATTCGGCACTTGGGAATTCGGTGTTGGGGATTTCAAGTTGGGAATTTGAAGCTGGGAATTCGGTGTTGGGAATTTGGTGTCAGGACATTCGGCGTTGGGAATTCCGAGTCGGGAATTTTGGTGTTGGGAATTCCGAGTTGTGGATTTCAAATTGGGAATTCTGAGTTGGGAATTCAGCACTGGGAATTCTGTGTTGGAAACTGTCAGAATTTCCATGTTGGGAATTCAACACTGGGAATTTGGGGTTGGGAATTCGGTATCAGGAATTCCATATTGGGAATTCGGCATCGGGAATTCAATGCCAGGAATTCCTTGTTGGGGATTTGGCATCAGAAATTTGGCACTGGGAGTTCCGAGTCAGGAATTCCAAGTCGGGAATTCCGAGTTGGGAGTTCCAAGTTGGGAATTCCAAGTTGGGAGATTTCCCAGTTGGGAGTTTTCCCAGTTGGGAATTCTGAGTTGGGAGTTCCAAGTCAGAAGTTCCGAGTCGGGAATTCCGAGTTGGGAGTTCCGAGTTGGGAATTCTCTCCCCCGCAGGACGTACTCGGGCCCGTTCCGCACCATCACGGTGCGGGACACGATGTCGGACCTGCCGGAGATCCGGAACGGCGCCTCGGCGCTGGAGATCTCCTACAACGGCGAGCCCCAGTCGTGGTTCCAGCGCCAGATCCGCGGCTCCCAGTACCAGCCCATCCTCAGGGATCACATCTGCAAGGTGGGAATGGGACACCCCGGATCCACCAGATCCCAGCGGAGCGGCCCCGTGGCTTCCGGGGTGGCCATGCCCAAAATTGAGACGGGGAAGCTGCTGGGAACTGGTGGGAATGGTGGATTTGGGAATGGTGGAGGTGCTGGGAATGGTAGGGATTTTAGGAATGGTGGATGTCTTGGGAATGGTGATTTTGGGAATTGGTGGAGGTTTTGGGAACATGTGGAGGTGTTGGGAATGGTAGAGCCACTGGGAGCCTGGTGGGACCACTAGGATCCCTTGGGATTGTCCATTGTCCCATTGTCCATTGTCCACTGGGAGCCTGGTGGGACCACTGGGATCTGGTGGATCCCTTGGGAACCAGTGAATCCACTGGGAGCCGCCTCTCCCCACCCCTCCCCTGAACACCAACCATCGCCTGGTGGTGTCCAGTGTCTACTGGTGGTGTCCAACGTCCCCCAGTGGTGCCCAACATCTCCTGGTGGTGCCCAACAACCCCCGGTGGTGTCCAACATCTCCCGGTGGTGTCCAACATCTCCTGGTGGTGCCCAACAAACCCCGGTGGTGTCCAACGTCCCCCAGTGGTGCCCAACATCTCCTGGTGGTGTCCAGTGTCTACTGGTGGTGTCCAACATCCCCCAGTGGTGTCCAACATCTCCCGGTGGTGCCCAACATCTCCTGGTGGTGCCCAACAACCCCCGGTGGTGTCCAACGTCCCCTGGTGGTGTCCAACATCTCCTGGTGGTGTCCAGTGTCTACTGGTGGTGTCCAACGTCCCCCGGTGGTGTCCAACATCTCCTGGTGGTGTCCAACATCCCCTGGTGGTGTCCATCATCCCCTGGTGGTGTCCAACATCCCCTGATAGTGTCCAACATCCCCTGGTGGTGCCCATCATCCCCTGGTGGTACCCAACAACCCCTGGCGGTGCCCAACGTCCCCCGTTGTCCCTCGCGGCGCCCCTCCCGGCCCGCGGTGACGCCGGGCTGGCCGCGGCAGGACATGAGCGCGCTGGTGGCAGCGCGGATGCGGCACATCCCGCTGGCGCCCGGCTCCGACTGGCGGGACCTGCCCAACATCGAGGTGCGGCTCTCGGACGGCACCACCACCAGGAAGCTGCGCTACACCCACCACGAGCGCAAGAACGGCCGCAGCAGCTCCGGCGCCCTGCGCGGCGTCTGCTCCTGCGCCGAAGGTGGGTGGTGGACCTCCATAAACATGTCCCCGGGTGGGTGGGCGTTGCCGTTCTCCCGAAATTCCGTGGGGTTTTTTTTTGGCGTTTCCCAGGGAAGCCGTGTGACCCGGCCGACCGGCAGTTCAACACCCTCATCCCGTGGTGCCATCCCGCACACCGGCAACCGGCACAACCACTGGGCCGGGCTCTACGGGCGCCTGGAGTGGGACGGCTTCTTCAGCACCACCGTCACCAACCCCGAGCCCATGGGCAAGCAGGTGGGGGCGGGGAACCGTGGGCGTGGCCAGCGGGTGGGGTTGGTGGTGGTGTCCAGTGGTCATCGTTGTCCCAGCCCTTGGGTGGGGTTGGTGGTGGTGACCGATGGCCACCATGTCCCAACCCTTGATGGTGGCCAATGGTCATCGTTGTCCCAACAGTTGGGTGGGTTGCTTGGTGGTGACCAGTGGCCAATGTGTCCCAGTGGTTGGGAGTGATGGTCTCCAATGTCCACCACGTTGGGTGTGATGGTCTCCAATGTCCACCACGTTGGGTGTGATGGTCTCCAATGTCCACCACGTTGGGTGTGATGGTCTCCAGTGTCCACCATGTTGGGTGTGATGGTCTCCAGTGTCCACCACGTTGGGTGTGATGGTCTCCAATGTCCACCACGTTGGGAGTGATGGTCTCCAATGTCCACCACGTTGGGTGTGATGGTCTCCAATGTCCACCACGTTGGGTGTGATGGTCTCCAGTGTCCACCATGTTGGGTGTGATGGTCTCCAGTGTCCACCACGTTGGGTGTGATGGTCTCCAATGGCCACCATGTTGGGTGTGATGGTCTCCAACAGACACCACGTTGGGTGTGATGGTCTCCAATGTCCACCACGTTGGGTGTGATGGTCTCCAACAGACACCACGTTGGATGTGATGGTCTCCAGTGGCCAGCATGTCCCAACGGTGGTCGTTGCAGGGCCGGGTGCTGCACCCCGAGCAGCACCGCGTGGTCAGCGTGCGGGAATGCGCTCGCTCCCAAGGCTTCCCGGACACCTTCCGGCTCTTCGGGAACATCCTGGACAAGCACAGACAGGTCGGTGGCCCCAGCACGGTGGCATGGAGCCGGTGTCCCCTTGTCCCCATTGTCCCTTTGTCCCACTGTCCCCTTCTCTTACGATTGTCCCTTGTCCCATTGTCCTTTGTCCATTGTTCCGTTGTCTTGTCCCATGTCCCTCTGTCCCTTTGTCCCTCTGTCCTATGTCCCTCTGTCCCCTGTCCCTTTGTCCTCATCCCATGTTCCCTGTCCCTCTGTCCCCTGTCCCTCTGTCCCTCTGTCCCCATCCCATGTCCCTCTGTCCCTCTGTCCCCATCCCATGTCCCCTCTGTCCCTCTGTCCCCTGTCCCTCTGTCCCCATCCCATGTCCCTCTGTCCCTCTGTCCCCTGTCCCTCTGTCCCTCTGTCCCCTGTCCCTCTGTCCCCATCCCATGTCCCTCTGTCCCTCTGTCCCCTGTCCCTCTGTCCCCATCCCCTGTCCCTCTGTCCCCATCCCCATGTCCCTCCGTCCCTCTGTCCCCTGTCCCTCTGTCCCCATCCCATGTCCCTCTGTCCCTCTGTCCCCTGTCCCTCTCTCTGTCCCCTGTCCCTCTGTCCCCATCCCCTGTCCCCCTGTCTCTCTGTCCCCTGTCCCTCTGTCCCCATCCCCTGTCCCTCTGTCCCCATCCCCATGTCCCTCTGTCCCCATCCCCATGTCCCTCTGTCCCTCTGTCCCCTGTCCCTCTGTCCCCATCCCCTGTCCCTCTCTCTGTCCCTGTCCCTCTGTCCCCATCCCATGTCCCTCTGTCCCTCTGTCCCCTCTGTCCCTCTGTCCCCTGTCCCTCTGTCCCCATCCCCTGTCCCTCTGTCCCTCTGTCCCCTGTCCCTCTGTCCCCATCCTCTGTCCCTCTGTCCCCTGTCCCTCTGTCCCCATCCCATGTCCCTCTGTCCCCAGGTGGGCAATGCGGTGCCACCTCCCCTGGCCAAGGCCATCGGGCTGGAGATCAAGGCCTGCGCTGTGGCCAAAGTGCGCCAGGACACGGCCGGTGAGTGAGTGACCGCTGAGTGACCACCCTCGTGTCCCCACGGTGTCCCCGTGGTGTCACCACAAAGTCCCCACGGGTGTCCCCGTGGTGTCACCCCAATGTCCCCATGGTGTCACCACAATGTCCCCATGGTGTCACCCCAATGTCCCCATGGTGTCACCACATTGTCCCCATGGTGTCACCACAATGTCCCCATGGTGTCCCCATGGTGTCACCACATTGTCCCCATGGTGTCACCACAATGTCCCCATGGTGTCCCCATGGTGTCACCACAAAGTCCCCATGGTGTCACCACAATGTCTCCACGGTGTCCCCATGGTGTCACCACAATGTCCCCACGGTGTCCCCATGGTGTTACCACAAAGTCCCCATGGTGTCCCCACGGTGTCACCCCAATGTCCCCATGGTGTCACCCCAATGTCCTCATGGTGTCACCCCAATGTCCCCATGGTGTCCCACTGTCCCCTCACTATCACTGCCCCCGTTGTCCCCTCGGTGTCCCCGTTGTCCCCGTTGTCCCCACACTGTCCCCGCTGTCCCCTCACTGCCACTGTCCCCGTTGTCCCGCTGTCCCCGCGGTGTCCCTGTTGTCCCCTCAGTGTCCCCCCGCTGTCCCTGCGCTGTCCCCTCACTGTCACTGCCCCCCGCTGTCCCCTCACTGTCCCCGTTGTCCCGCAGGTGCCTGAGGTGTCCCCGTTGTCCCCGTTGTCCCCCCGCTGTCCCCTCACTGTCCCCGTTGTCCCCGCGCTGTCCCCGCTGTCCCCTCACTGTCCCCGTTGTCCCCGCGTTGTCCCCGCTGTCCCCTCACTGTCCCGTTGTCCCGCAGGTGCCCGCGGTGTCCCCCGTTGTCCCCTCGGTGTCCCCGTTGTCCCCTCACTGTCCCCGCTGTCCCCTCACTGTCCCCGTTGTCCCCCCGCTGTCCCCACTGTCCCCGCTGTCCCCTCACTGTCCCGTTGTCCCGCAGGTGCCCGCAGTGTCCCCGCTGTCCCCGTGGTGTCCCCGTTGTCCCCGTTGTCCCCGCTGTCCCCTCACTGTCCCCGTTGTCCCCCCGCTGTCCCCCGCGGTGTCCCCGTTGTCCCCTCGGTGTCCCCGTTGTCCCCGTTGTCCCCGCTGTCCCCTCACTGTCCCCGTTGTCCTGCAGGTGCCCGCGGGTGTCCCCGTTGTCCCGCGGTGTCCCGTTGTCCCCCCGCTGTCCCCACTGTCCCCGCTGTCCCCTCACTGTCCCCGCTGTCCCGCAGGTGCCCGCGCTGTCCCCGTTGTCCCCGTGGTGTCCCCGTTGTCCCCATGCTGTCCCCACACTGTCCCCTCACTGTCCCCGCTGTCCCGCAGGTGCCCGCGGTGTCCCTGTTGTCCCCCGCGCTGTCCCCGCTGTCCCCGCGGTGTCCCCGTTGTCCCCGTTGTCCCATGCTGTCCCCACACTGTCCCCTCACTGTCCCCGCTGTCCCGCAGGTGCCCGCGCTGTCCCGGTCCCCGCCGGAGCCGATGGAAGCGGCCCGCCTGAGCCCCGGCCCGGAGAGCCCGGGGGTGACGGGGGGGGCTCGGCTCCTTTGGGGATACTTCGGCTTTTGCTCTGCTTTGAGTTGCCTTTTTGCCTTTTTTTCCCTTTTTTGCCTTTTTTCCCTTTTTTGCCTTTTTTCCCCTTTTTTGCCTTTTCCCTTTTTTTTTTTTCTTTTTTCCTCCCTTTTTTTTCCTCCCTTTCCCTCTGTTTTTTTTCTATTTTTTCTCTCTCTCCCCTCCCTTTTTTATTTTTCCCCCTTCTTTATATCCCTTGCTTTCTTTCTCCTATTTTTCCGCCTTTTTTCCCTTTTTCTTCTTCCTTCTTTAACCCCTTATTTTCGCCTTCGTTTTTAATTTTTTTTTCCTTCTTTTTCCTCTATTTTTTTTTCCTGGATTTTTTCTGGCTTTCCTTCTCCTTCTTTTTAAAAACTTTTTTTTTTTATTTTCCCACTTTACCTTTTGTTTCTTTTTATATTATTTTTTTTTTAATTTCCCTCCCTCCATGCTCTCTGTGCTGCTCCAACCTCCTCTCAACCCCCTCAGGGCCCGGCCCCGCTCCCCCGTTTTTATCGCATTGTACCGAACCCTCCGCGGCCGCTTTGTACAAGGTGGAACTCGATACTTTATGTAGTTTTTATATGTTGTAATATTTCTTCAAATAAATCGCGCCTATAAGTTATAAACAATTCTCTCCGCCGCGCTACGAGTAGGCCGCGGGCATCATGGCGGCGTTGCTTAGCAACCGCTTCCCGCCATGCCCCGCGCGGGGCGCTTCCCGCCCTTCCCCCGCCGGAAGTGACGCGCGCGGGCCGGAAGTGGCGGGCGGCCTTTCCGGTGTGGCGGCGTGAGGGCGGCGGAGGCGATGCCGACCGGGGACTACGAGTGAGGGAGCGGGGAGCGGCGGGGAGCGGGAACGGGAGCCGGGATGGGGGAGCGGGATCGGGAATCGGGATCGAAACCGGGAATCGGAACCGGGAGCGGGGTCGCGGCGGGCTCGGGGCCTGGCGGGGCCCGCTCGGGAGGTCCCGGCTGAGGGGCCCGGGCGGGGTCCCCGAGGTCCCGGAGGTCCCGGTTGGGGTCCCGGAGGTCCCGATTGAGATCCCGGAGGTCCCGGTCGGGGTCCCGGAGGTCCCGGTCGGGGTCCCCGAGGTCCCGGGGAGCTTCGGGCGGGGCCGGGGCCGCGAGGGAGGGGAGGGACACAGGGACAGGAGGGGACAGGGACACCTGAGGGTGGCACTGGAGGGGACAGGAGGGGACAGGGACACCTGAGGGTGGCACTGGAGGGGGCAGGGACACCTGAGGGTGGCACTGGAGGGGACAGGAGGGGACAGGGACACCTGAGGGTGGCACTGGAGGGGACAGGGACACCTGAGGGTGGCACTGGGGGGGACAGGAGGGGACAGGGACACCTGAGGGTGGCACTGGAGGGGGCAGGGACACCTGAGGGTGGCACAGGAGGGGACAGGGACACCTGAGGGTGGCACTGGAGGGGACGGGGACACCTGAGGGTGGCACTGGAGGGGACAGGGGACACCTGAGGGTGGCACAGGAGGGGACAGGGGACACCTGAGGGTGGCACAGGAGGGGACAGGGGACACTGAGGGTGGCACTGGAGGGGACAGGGACACCTGAGGGTGGCACTGGAGGGGACAGGGGACACCTGAGGGTGGCACAGGAGGGGACACGGACACCTGAGGGTGGCACTGGAGGGGACAGGGACACCTGAGGGTGGCAAAGGAGGGGACAGGGACACCTGAGGGTGGCACTGGAGGGGACAGGGACACCTGAGGGTGGCACTGGGGGGGACAGGGACACCTGAGGGTGGCACTGTGGGGGACAGGGACACCTGAGGGTGGCACTGTGGGGGACAGGGACACCTGAGGGTGGCACTGGAGGGGACAGGGACACCTGAGGGTGGCACTGTGGGGGACAGGGACACCTGAGGCCGTTGTGTCCCCGCAGCTCCAAGCCCAGCTGGGCTGACCAGGTGGAGGAGGAGGGAGGAGAGGATGGTGAGTGACACCTGGGACACCTGGTGGGGGTGGCACCTGGGACACCTGGGGCACCTGGTGGGGGTGGCACCTGTCACACCTGGGACACCTGGTGGGGGTGGCACCTGTGGTACCTGTCACACCTGGGGTACCTGGTGGGGGTGGCACCTGTCACATCTGGGACACCTGTCACACCTGGGACACCTGGTGGGGGTGGCACCTGTCACACCTGGGACACCTGGGACACCTGGTGGGCATGGCACCTGTGGTACCTGTCACACCTGGGACACCTGTCACACCTGGGACACGTGTCACATCTGGGACACCTGGTGGGGGTGGCACCTGTCACACCTGGGACACCTGGTGGGCGGGGCACCTGTCACACCTGGGACACCTGGTGGGGGTGGCACCTGTCACACCTGGGGTACCTATCAGGGGTGGCACCTGTGTCCTTGGGGACAAAGAGCTGTGCCAGGGACTGGGGTGACTGGTCCAGGTGAGCGGGGTTACCTGAGCCCAGGTGACCCCTGAGCCCAGGTGAGGTTACCTGAGCCCAGGTGAGGTCACCAGAGCCCAGGTGTGGTTACCTGAGCCCAGGTGACCCCTGAGCCCAGGTGATGTTACCTGAGCCCAGGTGAGGTCACCAGAGCCCAGGTGAGGTTACCTGAGCCCAGGTGACCCCTGAGCCCAGGTGAGGTTACCTGAGCCCAGGTGAGGTCACCAGAGCCCAGGTGTGGTTACCTGAGCCCAGGTGACCCCTGAGCCCAGGTGATGTTACCTGAGCCCAGGTGAGGTCACCAGAGCCCAGGTGTGGTTACCTGAGCCCAGGTGACCCCTGAGCCCAGGTGTGGTTACCTGAGCCCAGGTGATCCCTGAGCCCAGGTTATGTTACCTGAGCCCAGGTGAGGTTACCTGAGCCCAGGTTATGTTACCTGAGCCCAGGTGAGGTTACCTGAGCCCAGGTGAGGTTACCTGAGCCCAGGTGTGGTTACCTGAGCCCAGGTGATGTTACCTGAGCCCAGGTGAGGTTACCTGAGCCCAGGTGAGGTTACCTGAGCCCAGGTGCCCCCCTGTCCCCCAGACAAGGTGATCACCAGTGAGCTGCTGAAGGACCTGCCCCTGCCCGGGGTCCTGGGCGGCCCCTCCAGCGCCGAGGCCGAGCTGCTCAAGGGAGGTGAGGCTGGCACACCTGGGGACACCTGGGACACAGCTGGGGACACCTGGGACACACCTGGAGGGGAGGGACACACCTGGGGGCACACCTGGGGAGAGCTGGGACACACCTGGAGGGGAGGGACACACCTGGGGACACCTGGGACACACCTGGGGACAGCTGGGACACACCTGGAGGGGAGGGGCACACCTGGGGGGACACCTGGGACACACCTGGGGACAGCTGGGACACACCTGGGGACACTTGGCCACACCTGGGACACACCTGGAGGAGAGGGACACACCCGGGGGCACACCTGGGGCTCACCTGTCCCTGTCCCCAGGGCCCCTCCCGTCCCCCAAGGAGGTCGTCAATGGCAACATCAAAACCATCACCGAGTACCGCGAGGAGGAGGACGGGCGCAAGGTCAAGGTGGGCACAGGTGGCACCGGTGGGCACAGGTGGGCGCCTCAGAGCCCCGCAGGTGGCACCTTTGAGCCCCAGATTTGGCTCCTAAGGGGCTCAGGTGCTCCAGGTAACTCAAATTTGGCACCTTCTGAACCCCAGGTTTGGCTCCTGAACCCACAATTTGGCTTTTTTTGTGCTCAGGTGTTCCAGGAATTCCCAAATTTGGGTTTTATGGGATTAGGCGCTTCAGGAATTCCCAAATTCGGGTTTTTTTGGGATCAGGTGCTTCCAGAGTTCCCAAATTTGGGATTTTTTGGGGCTCAGGTGCCCCAGGAATTCCCAAATTTGGTTTTTTTTTGGGCTCAGGTGCTCCAGGAATTCCCAAATTTGGGTTTTTTGGGATTAGGTGCTCCAGGAATTCCCAAGTTTGGGATTTTTTGGGATTAGGTGCTCCGGGAATTCCCAAGTTTGGGGTTTTTTTTTGGGTTTCCCGGCCCCATTCTCACGTTTCTCCCAGATCATCCGAACGTTCCGGATCGAGACCCGCAAAGCCTCCAAGGCCGTGGCCCGGCGTAAGGTGAGGGAAAGTGGGATTTACCTGGAAAAATGGGAATTACCTGGAAAAACGGGATTGGGGAAAATGGGATTTACCTGGAGAAGTGGGGTTTGCCTGGGAATGGGATTGGGATTTACCTGGGAATGGGAAAAATGGGATTTACCTGGGAAAATTTTGATTTACCTGGGAAAAAGGGGGGAAAATGGGATTTACCTGGGAAAAATTGGATTGGGAAAAATGGGATTTACCTGGGAATGGGATTTACCTGGGGAAGGGAACTGGGATTGAGGCGTTCCCACGGGAACGGGGCCGGAATCCCGAATTTCCCGGAATCTTCTGGCTCCTTTTCCCCCCACCCCAGAACTGGAAGAAATTTGGGAATTCCGAGTTCGACGCCCCCGGGCCCAACGTGGCCACGACGACCGTGAGCGACGACGTCTTCATGACCTTCATCACCAGCAAGGAGGTAGGGACAGGTGTGCCCAGGTGTGTCCAGGTGTGCCCAGGTGTGTCCTAGCTGTCCCCAGGTGTGTCCCAGCTGTCCCCAGGTGTGTCCCCCATGCAGGACCTGAGCTGCCAGGAGGAGGAGAACCCCATGAACATCTCTAGGTGTGCCCCATACCCACGTGTGTCGCCACCTGTGTCCCTAGCTGTCCCCAGCCGTGTCCCTAGATGTCCCCAGGTGTCCCCAGCTGTGTCCTAGGGATCCCCAGGTGTGCTCAGGTGTGTCCCCCATGCAGGAGGAGGAGAACCCCATGAACATCTCTAGGTGTGCCCCATACCCACGTGTGTCCCCAGCCGTGCCCCCGGCTGTGTCCCTAGGTGTCCCTAGCGGTGTCCCCAGGTGTGCCCAGGTGATCCCAGGTGTGCCCAGGTGTACCTGTCCCACAGGACCTGAACTGCCAGGAGGAGGAGGACCCCATGAACAAGCTCAAGGGCCAGAAGATCGTGTCCTGCCGCATCTGCAAGGGCGACCACTGGACCACGCGCTGCCCCTACAAGGACACGCTGGGGCCCATGCAGAAGGAGCTGGCCGAGCAGCTGGGGCTGTCCACGGGCGAGAAGGAGAAACTGCCCGGAGGTGGGACCCCAAATCCCAAATCCCGCTTTTTTGGGGAATTTTTCCCATATTTTTCCCATTTTTGTACTGTTACGGGGCCCTAAGGTCATCGTGGTGGCCCCGTTGTGATGGTGGCCCCAAGGTCACCATGGTGGCCCTGTTGTGGTGGTGGTGGTCCCAAGGTCACCGTGGTGGCCCCAAGGTTACTGTGGTGGCCCCAAGGTCACTGTGGTGGGCACGTTGTGGTGCTGGTGGCCTCAAGGTCACCGTGGTGGCCCCAAGGTCACTGTGGTGGCCCCAAGGTTACTGTGGTGGCCCCAAGGTCACTGTGGTGGGCACGTTGTGGTGGTGGTGGCCCCAAGGTCACGGTGGTGGCCCCAAGGTCACCGTGGTGGCCTTGTTGTGGTGGTGGTGGCCCCAAGGTCACCGTGGTGGCCCTGTTGTGGTGGTGGTGGCGCAAAGGGCACTGTGGTGGCCCCGTTGTGGTGGTGGCCCCAAGGTCACCGTGGTGGCCTTGTTGTGGTGGTGGTGGCCCCAAGGTCACCATGGTGGCCCTGTTGTGGTGGTGGTGGCCCCAAGGGCGCTGTGGTGGCCCCGTTGTGGTGGTGGCCCCAAGGTCACCGTGGTGGCCCTGTGGTGGTGGTGGCCCCAAGGTCACCGTGGTGGCCCTGTGGTGGTGGTGGCCCCAAGGTCACCGTGGTGGCCCTGTGGTGGTGGTGGCCCCAAGGTCAATGTGGTGGCCCCAAGGTCACTGTGGTGAGGCTGTTCCTCACCTGTCCCCACCTGTCCATCTTCCCTCTCACCTGTCCCCACCTGCAGAGCCGGAGCCGGTGGCCGCCCAGGTGAGCAAGACGGGCAAGTACGTCCCGCCCAGCCTGAGGGACGGGGCCAGCCGGCGCGGGGAGTCCATGCAGCCCAACCGCCGAGGTGAGCGCACCTGGGGGGATAAAAACACACCTGGGGGGATAAAAACACACCTGGGGGAGATAAAACCACACCTGGGGGGATAAAAACACACCTGGGCACACCTGGGGGGATAAAAACACACCTGGGGGGGATAAAACCACACCTGGGGGGATAAAAACACACCTGGGCACACCTGGGGGGGATAAAAACACACCTGGGGGGATAAAACCACACCTGGGGGGATAAAACCACACCTGGGGGGGATAAAAACACACCTGGGCACACCTGGGGGGGATAAAAACACACCTGGGGGGATAAAACCACACCTGGGCACACCTGGGGGGATAAAACACACCTGGGGGGGATAAAAACATACCTGGGCACACCTGTGGGACTTTGGGAACACCTGGGGGGCTCTGGGGTCACCTGGGACACACCTGGGGGAGACAAAACACACCTAGGGCCACCTGGGAAACACCTGGGGAGCTTTGGGGACACCTGGGGAGCTTTGGGGACACCTGGGGGCTCTGGGGTCACCTGGGACACACCTGAGGAGCTTTGGGGACACCTGGGACACATCTGGGGAGCTTTGGGGACACCTGGGACACACCTGGGGAGCTTCGGGGACACCTGGGACACACCTGGGGGGCTCTGGGGTCACCTGGGACACACCTGGGGAGCTTCGGGGACACCTGGGACACACCTGGGGGGCTCTGGGGTCACCTGGGACACACCTGGGGAGCTTCGGGGACACCTGGGACACATCTGGGGAGCTTTGGGGACACCTGGGACACACCTGGGGATACCTGGCTGGCTTTTGGGGCCACCGGGGGGAGAAGGAAGGAAGCCACACCTGGGGCCACTGGGAGGCCAGGTGGGCACAGCCGGGCTACCTCGGAGCCCACCCGAGGCCGCCCCGCCCTCACCTGCCGCGCGCGCAGCCGACGACAACGCCACCATCCGCGTCACCAACCTGTCGGAGGACACGCGCGAGACCGACCTGCAGGAGCTCTTCCGCCCCTTCGGCTCCATCTCCCGCATCTACCTGGCCAAGGACAAGACCACGGGGCAGTCCAAGGTCACCTGCGCGCCGGGGCGGGGCTCACCTGCGCGCCGCGCCCGCCGCGCCAGGTGCTCACGGCGCCGTTTTTGCAGGGGTTCGCCTTCATCAGCTTCCACCGGCGCGAGGACGCGGCCAGGGCCATCGCGGGCGTGTCCGGCTTCGGCTACGACCACCTGATCCTCAACGTGGAGTGGGCAAAGTGCGTACCTGGCACACCTGGGCACACCTGGGGGGGGTGGCACTCACCTGGGGGGGGTCACACTCACCTGGGGGCACACCTGGGGGGGTCACACTCACCTGGGGGGGGGGTCACACTCACCTGGGGGCACCCACAGTGAACCTGTGCTGCCACACCCACCTGATCCTCAGCGTGGAGTGGGTGAAGTGCACACCTGGGGGCACACCTGGGGCACACCTGGGGGGGTCACACTCACCTGGGGGGGGTCACACTCACCTGGGGGCACCCACCTGATCCTAAACGTGGAGTGGGTGAAGTGCACACCTGGCACACCTGGGTGCACACTGGGGCACACCTGAACACCTGGGGGCACACATGGACACCTGGGGCACACCTGGGGACACCTGGGGCACACATGGACACCTGGGGGCACACCTGCACACCTGGGGACACCTGGGGCACACATGGACACCTGGGGGCACACCTGCACACCTGGGGCACACCTGGGGCACACCTGGACACCTGGGCACACCTGGGCGTCCCTCTCACCTGTCCTGACTCCCCTTTTTCCTCTCCCCAGGCCCTCCACCAACTGAGCCACTCCCAGTCCGGTCCCACTCTGGTCCCAGTCTGGTCCCAGTCCGGTCCCAGTCCGGTCCCAGTCCGGTCCCAGTTTGGTCCCAGTCCGGTCCCAGTTTGGTCCCACTCTGGTCCCAGTCCGGTCCCACTCTGGTCCCAGTCCGGTCCCAGTTTGGTCCCACTCTGGTCCCAGTCCGGTCCCAGTCTGGTCCCAGTCCGGTCCCAGTCTGGTCCCAGTTTGGTCCCAGTCTGGTCCCAGTTTGGTCCCAGTCTGGTCCCAGTTTGGTCCCAGTTTGGTCCCGGTTCAATAAAGCTCCGGGTTCTGGCACCGCCTCCGTCCCTGGCCCAGGATTTGGGCTCAGCCCAAAATTCCCAGCTGGGAAAAACGGGAATTTGGGGTGGGAAATGAAATTTGGGGTGGGAAAATGGGAATTTGGGGTGGGGAAAATGGGGAATTTGGGGTGAAAAACGGGAATTTGGGGTGGGAAATGAAATTTGGGGTGGGAAAATGGGAATTTGGGGTGGGGAAAATGGGAATTTGGGGTGAAAAACGGGAATTTGGGGTGGGAAATGAAATTTGGGGTGGGAAAATGGGAATTTGGGGTGGGGAAAACAGGAATTTGGGGTGACAAATGGGAATTTGGGGTGGGGAAAATGGGAATTTGGGGTGGGAAATGAAATTTGGGGTGGGAAATGGGATTTTTCCCGGAAAAAAGAGCGAGACGAGTTCCTGGGGTGGATTCCACCTTTATTCCCGCTCCTCCCACGGGGAGACGCCTGCCCAGCTGGAGAGGGACGAAATTCCCGAATTTCCAACCCAGAATTGCGGCCACGACGACGCCTGGACGTTCCCGAAATTCCCACTGGGTTTTTTTGGGGGTTTTCCCCCATTTTGGGGTTTTTTCCCACCATATTTAGGAGGAGATTTTCCCGTTTTTGGGGATTTTTTCCCACTCGTTTTTGGTTTGTTGTTTTTTTTTTTTTTTTTTTTTTTTTTTTTTTTTGGGGTGGTCTCCCCTGGATTTGGGGGATCCCAGCAGGGAAAATGTGGGAGGGGATGCAGGGGGGGAATTTGGGGGATCCCAGAATCCTTCTGGAAATCCCAAAAATCCCCTCGGAAATCCCAAAATTCCCCTGTGAACCCCAAAATTCCTCTTGAGGATCCCCAAGTTCTTCTGGAAGATCCCGAAATTCCGCTGGACCCCAAAATCCGTCCCGGAGACCCCAAATTCCCGCCCCCTGTGGGATCGGGGCGGGGGTCCCAAATTCCCAATTTCTTTTTTTTCCCCCCCTTTCAATTTTTCTTTTTCCGGGCCCGTCCTGGCTGTGGGAAATTCGGGATTTTCCGGGGGCTCAGGAGCTTCCCACGGCGGGATTTGGGATTTCCCGGGTGGGATTTGGGGTTTTTGGGATTTCCCGGGTGGGATTTGGGATTTCCGGGGTGGGATTTGGGGTTTTTGGGATGTCCCGGGTGGGATTTGGGGTTTTTGGGATGGGATTTGGGGTTTTTGGGATGTCCCGGGTGGGATTTGGGGGTTCCCGGGTGAGATTTGGGATTTCCCGGGTGGGATTTGGGATTTCCCGGGTGGGATTTGGGGTTTTTGGGATTTCCTGGGTGGGATTTGGGGTTTTTGGGATGTCCCGGGTGGGATTTGGGGGTTCCCGGGTGGGATTTGGGGTTTTTGGGATGTCCCAGGTGGGATTTCGGGGTTCCCGGGTGAGATTTTGGAGTTTCCTGTTGGGATTTGGGGGTCCCAGGTTTCCTGGGGTGGGATTTGGGGTTTTTGGGATGTCCTGGGCGGGATTTTTGGGATCCAGGATGGGATTTTGGGGTTCCAGGTGTGGATTTCGGGCTCCTCTTCTGTCGTTTCCGGGCTCGGGGCGCGGCCGAGGGGCTTCGCTTCCTCTTGGAGTGACCGGGGAACAAATCTGGGGGAAAAAAGGGGGAAAATGGGAATTTAGAGGGGGGAAAAAAAGGGGGATTTAGGGGAAAAGAATTGGGGTTTGGGGGGGGAAAAATGGAATTTAGGGATGGAAAATTGGGATTTAGGAGAAGAAAAACGGGATTTGGGGGTAAAAAATGGGATTTGGGGAAAAAAGTAGGGATTTGGGGGGAACAAATTGGGATTAAGGGGGGAAATGGGATTTGGGTGGAAAAAAACCGGAATTTTAGGCATAAAAAATTGGGATTTGGGGGGGAAACGTTGGGATTTGGGGTGCCAGGACGGCCCCGGAAGTGTCAGAGCGTTTACTTTGATCCCAAATCACGGAAATTCAGGAATTTTGCGTCATCAGCCACTTCCAGGGAGGGAAAACTCACCTGGAAACTCCCAAACTCACCTGGAACCCCCAAATATTCCCTTTATCCCCCCTAAACTCACCTGGAAACCCCAGAACTCACCAGGATGCCCCAAAGCTCACCTGAAACCCCCCAAAACTCACCTGGAGCCCCCAAAACTCACCTGGAACATCCCAAAACTCACCTGGAACCCCCCAAAACTCACCTGGAACATCCCAAAACTCACCTGGATGCCCCAAAACTCACCTGGAACCCCCCCAAAACTCACCTGGACCCCCCAAAACTCACCTGGATGCCCCAAAACTCACCTGGAACCCCAAGCTCACCTGGACCCCCCCCCCCCCAAGCTCACCTGGAACCCCCCCAAGCTCACCTGGAACCCTCCCAAGCTCACCTGGACCCCCCAAAACTCACCTGGATGCCCCAAAACTCACCTGGACCCCCCAAGCTCACCTGGACCCCCCAAGCTCACCTGGCCGGAGCTCACCTGTGTCAGGCTCCTCCCCCAGCTCCTGTCTGTAATACTCGGCCTCGTCCTCGTCCGACGGCTCGGCCTCACCTGCCTCAGGTGCGCCGGGGTCCTCGGCGTCGCTGTCACCTCCGGGGCCACCTGGGCCACCTGTGGCCCGGCCCATCCCGGCCAGGCTGCGCTCCCTGGGGAGAGACAGGTGAGGGACAGGTGAGGGACAGGGAGGGGACACCTGGGGATGGATCCGGCCAGGCTGCCCCACCTGGGGGAGCCTCACCTGGGGGAGCCTCACCTGTGTGACCCCCCCCCAATCCTTACCTGTGTGACCTCACCTGTGTGACCTCACCTGTGTGACCTTTCTGACCTCACCTGTGTGACCTCACCTGTGTGACCTTTCTGTCCTCACCTGTGTGACCTCACCTGTGTGACCTCACCTGTGTGACCCCCCCATCCTCACCTGTGTGACCTCACCTGTGTGACCTCACCTGTGTGACCTCACCTGGGTGACCCCCCCCAATCCTTACCTGTGTGACCTCACCTGTGTGACCTTTCTGTCCTCACCTGTGTGACCTCACCTGTGTGACCTTTCTGTCTTCACCTGTGTGACCTCACCTGTGTGACCTTTCTGTCCTCACCTGTGTGACCTCACCTGTGTGACCCCCCCCATCCTCACCTGTGTGACCTCACCTGTGTGACCCCCTCATCCTCACCTGTGTGACCTTTCTGTCCTCACCTGTGTGACCTCACCTGTGTGACCTTTCTGTCCTCACCTGTGTGACCTCACCTGTGTGACCCCCCCCATCCTCACCTGTGTGACCTCACCTGTGTGACCCCCCCAATCCTCACCTGTGTGACCTGTCCTCACCTGTGTGACCACCTCATCCTCACCTGTGTGACCTTTCTACCCTCACCTGTGTGACCTCACCTGTGTGACCCCCCCCATCGTCACCTGTGTGACCTCACCTGGGTGACCTTTCTGTCCTCACCTGTGCCGTTCCCGCTGCTGCCGTTTCCGCTCCAGGTTCTGCTCCTGCTCCCGGCGCCGCTCCGCCCTCACCTGCAGCCGCTGCTCCCGCCGGGCCAGCAGCTCCCGCAGCTCCGCCTCTCCTTTGGGGGCTGCCGGGGGAACACACCTGTGACACACCTGGGACACACCTGAGATACACCTGGGACACCCCCGAGATACACCTGGGACACCCCCGAGATACACCTGGGACACACCTGGGTACAGGTGAGATCCCACTCGCACTGTCTCAGCTGTGTCACCCAGCCCATGTCCCCAGCTGTGTCCCCAGGTGTCACCCAGCCTGTAGTACAGGACGCTGCCCTGGCCCTCACCTGTGCCGGGTGTGTCCCCGGGTGTGTCCCTCACCTGTCCCGGGTGTGTCCCTCACCTGTGCCGGGTGTGTCCCCAGGTGTGTCCCTCACCTGTGCCGGGTGTGTCCCCGGGTGTGTCCCTCACCTGTCCCAGGTGTGTCCCCAGGTGTCACTCACCCAGGCCATGGTACAGGATGTTGCCCTGTCCCCCACCTGTGCCGGGTGTGTCCCCGGGTGTGTCCTTCACCTGTCCCAGGTGTGTCCCCAGGTGTGTCCCTCACCTGTCCCGGGTGTGTCCCCAGGTGTGTCCCCAGGTGTGTCCTTCACCTGTCCCAGGTGTGTCCCCAGGTGTGTCCCCAGGTGTGTCCCTCACCTGTCCCAGGTGTGTCCCCGGGTGTGTCCCTCACCTGTCCCGGGTGTGTCCCCAGGTGTGTCCCCAGGTGTCACTCACCCAGGCCGTGGTACAGGACGTTGCCCTGGCCCAGCCCCTCCTCCACCTTCAGCAGCTGCAGCGTCAGACGGGGCCCGATCTGGGACAGACGGACACAGGGACAGACGGACACAGGGACAGGGACACAGGGACAGGTGACAGGGACAGACAGACACAGAGACACAGGGACAGGTGACACAGGGACAGACGGACACAGGGACACAGGGACAGGTGACACACGGGGACCCCCGGTGAGCTGCGGTGTCACCTGGGCACCGTCCCCACCTGTCCCCATCCCCATCCCCCTGTGTGCCCTCTTAATGTCCCCTCAGTGTCCCCGGGGATGTCCCCAGTGTCCCCTCAGTGTCCCCAGGGATGTCCTCAGTGTCCCCTCAGTGTCCCCAAGGATGTCCCCAGTGTCCCCTCAGTGTCCCCAGGGATGTCCCCAGTGTCCCCTCAGTGTCCCCTCAGTGTCCCCGGGGATGTCCCCAGTGTCCCCTCAGTGTCCCCGGGGATGTCCCCAGTGTCCCCTCAGTGTCCCCAGGGATGTCCCCAGTGTCCCCTCAGCGTCGCCTCAGTGTCCCCTCAGTGTCACCTCGGTCAGCCTGACGGCGCTCTGCTGTGCCACCCCAATGTCCCCAGGGATGTCCCCAGTGATGTCCCCGATGTCCCCAGGGATGTCCCCGTTGTCACCTCGGTCAGCCTGACGGCGCTCTGCTGTGTCACCCCTATGTCCCCAGGGATGTCCCCAGGGATGTCCCCAGTGATGTCCCCGATGTCCCCAGGGATGTCCCCGTTGTCACCTCGGTCAGCCTGACGGCGCTCTGCTGCCTGGCGGCGTTGCCGCGCCCGGCGCAGTTCTGGGGCAGCTCCAGAACGTTCTGGGACCCGTCCGGCTCCGCCTCGCTCTCGGACAGGACGACGTCCCTGGGGGGACACGGACAGGTGACAGGGACACGGACAGGTGACAGGGACAGGGACAGGTGACAGGGACAGGTGACAGGACAATGTCCCTGGGGGGACACGGACAGGTGACAGGGACACGGACAGGTGACAGGGACGGGTGACAGGGATGGGTGACAGGGATGGGTGACAGGGACACGGACAGGTGACAGGGACAGGGACAGGTGACACGGACAGGGACAGGTGACAGGTGACAGGGACATGGACAGGTGACAGGGACAGGTGACAGGGACACGGACAGGTGACAGGGACAGGTGACACGGACAGGGACAGGGACAGGTGACAGGGACATGGACAGGTGACAGGGACAGGTGACAGGGACACGGACAGGTGACAGGTGACAGGGACAGGTGACAGGGACACGGACAGGGACAGGTGACAGGGACACGGACAGGTGACAGGGACAGGTGACAGGTGACAGGGACACGGACAGGGACAGGGACAGGTGACAGGGACAGGTGACAGGACAATGTCCCTGAGGGGACACGGACAGGTGACAGGGACACGGACAGGTGACAGGGACAGGGGACAGGTGACAGGTGACAGGTGACAGGGACAGGTGACAGGTGACAGGGACACGGACAGGGACAGGGACAGGTGACAGGTGACAGGGACAGGTGACAGGTGACAGGTGACAGGGACAGGTGACAGGTGACAGGGACAGGGACAGGGACAGGTGACAGGGACAGGTGACAGGGACAGGTGACAGGGACAGGTGACAGGGACACGGACAGGTGACAGGTGACAGGGACAGGTGACAGGTGACAGGGACAGGGACAGGGACAGGTGACAGGGACAGGTGACAGGGACACGGACAGGTGACAGGTGACAGGGACAGGTGACAGGTGACAGGTGACAGGGACAGGTGACAGGTGACAGGGACAGGTGACAGGGACAGGTGACAGGTGACAGGTGACAGGGACAGGTGACAGGTGACAGGGACAGGGACAGGTGACAGGGACACGGACAGGTGACAGGGACAGGTGACAGGGACAGGTGACAGGGACAGGTGACAGGGACAGGTGACAGGTGACAGGGACACGGACAGGTGACAGGGACAGGTGACAGGGACAGGTGACAGGTGACAGGGACAGAGGACAGGGACAGGGACACGGACAGGTGACAGGGACAGGTGACAGGTGACAGGGACAGGTGACAGGGACACGGAAAGGGACAGGTGACAGGGACAGGGACAGGTGACAGGGACAGGTGACAGGGACAGGTGACAGGGACACGGACAGGTGACAGGGACAGGTGACAGGGACAGGGACACGGACAGGTGACAGGGACAGGTGACAGGTGACAGGGACAGGTGACAGGGACAGGTGACAGGGACAGGTGACAGGTGACAGGGACAGGGACAGGTGACAGGACAATGTCCCTGGGGGGACACGGACAGGTGACAGGGACACGGACAGGTGACAGGGACAGGGGACAGGGACAGGTGACAGGGACACGGACAGGGACAGGTGACAGGGACAGGTGACAGGGACAGGGGACAGGTGACAGGTGACAGGGACAGGTGACAGGTGACAGGGACAGGTGACAGGACAATGTCCCTGAGGGGACACGGACAGGTGACAGGGACACGGACAGGTGACAGGGACAGGTGACAGGGACACGGACAGGTGACAGGGACAGGTGACAGGGACAGGTGACAGGTGACAGGTGACAGGGACACGGACAGGTGACAGGGACACGGACAGGGACAGGTGACAGGGACAGGTGACAGGACAATGTCCCTGAGGGGACACGGACAGGTGACAGGGACAGGTGACAGGGACAGAACGATGTCCCTGAGGGGACAGGGACAGGTGACACCTCTGGGGCACAGGGACAGGGGACATCTCTGGAGGTGTCCCCAATTCTCGTGTCCCCTGTCCCCTCCATGTCCCCCCCGGTGTCCCCAGGTACCCCAGGAGGACTTTCCTGTGTCCCCAAGGTGTCCTTCATGTCCCCAAGGTGTCCATGATGTCCTCAAGGTGTCCCCATGTCCCCTACCCCATCAGCAGCTGGCTGATGTCCCTGTGATGTCCCCAAGGTGTCCCCGATGTCCCAATGTCCCCAGGTGTCCCCGATGTCCCAATGTCCCCAGGTGTCCCCAATGTCCCCAGGTGTCCCTGATGTCCCCAGGTGTCCCCAGGTGTCCCCAAGGTGTCCTTGATGTCCTCAAGGTGTCCCCATGTCCCCAGTGTCCCCAGGTGTCCCCAAGGTGTCCCCAATGTCCCCAATGTCCCCAGGTGTTCTCGTTGTCCCCAAGGTGTCCTTGATGTCCCCAAGGTGTCCCCGATGTCCCCAGGTGTCCCCAAGGTGTCCCCAGTGTCCCAATGTCCCCAGGTGTCCCAGGTGTCCCCAAGGTGTCCCTGATGTCCCCAAGGTGTCCCCAAGGTGTCCCCGATGTCCCCAGGTGTCCCCAAGGTGTCCCCAAGGTGTCCCTGATGTCCCCAAGGTGTCCCCAAGGTGTCCCCGAGGTGTCCCCATGTCCCCTACCCGGTCAGCAGCTGGCTGATGTCGTCCATCCGGGCCAGGTTCGGGAATTTCTCCTGGAGAATTTTCCGGACACCCCGGCTGAGCCCCACGGGCACCACCTGGACACTGCTGGGATGGGGGGGAAAACGGGAGAAATCAGGGAAAAAAAACAGGGAAAATGGGGAAAAAACAGGGAAAATGGGAAAAAAACGGGGAAAATGGGAAAAAAATGGGAAAAATGGGAAAAAAAAAACGGGGAAAATGGGAAAAAAACAGGGGAAAATGGGAAAAAAAACGGGAAAATGGGAAAAAAAACGGGAAAAATGGGAAAAAAAATGAGAAAAATGGGGAAAAAACAGGGGAAAATGGGAAAAAAACGGGAAAAGTGGGAAAAATAATGGAAAAAACGGGGGGAAAAAAAGGGAAAAAACGGGGGAAATTGGGAATTTGGGAAGGGGGCACCACCTGGACACTGCTGGGATGGGGGGAAAACGGGAGAAATCAGGGAAAAAAAACAGGGAAAATGGGGAAAAAAACAGGGGAAATGGGAAAAAAAATGGGAAAAAATGGGAAAAAAAACAGGGAAAAATGGGAAAAAAAACCGGGGAAAATGGGAAAAAAACAGGGGAAAGTGGGAAAAAAAACGGGAAAAATGGGAAAAAACAGGGGAAATGGGAAAAAAAAAACAGGGGAAATGGGAAAAAAAACGGGAAAATGGGAAAAAAACAGGGGAAAATGGGAAAAATAATGGAAAAATGGGAAAAATAATGGAAAAAACGGGGAAAAAAAAAAGGGAAAAAACGGGGGAAATTGGGAAGGGGGCATCACCTGGACACTGCTGGGCTGGGGGGAAAACGGGAGAAATCAGGGAAAAAAACAGGGGAAAAAATGGGAAAATGGGAAAAATCAGGGAAAAGTGGGAAAAATGATGGAAAAAAATGGGAAAATTGGGGGGGGAAAAGGGAAAAAATGGGGAAAAATGGGAATTTGGGAAGGGGACACCACCTGGACACTGCTGGGTTGGGGGATAATCATGGAAAAAACAGAGAAAATGGGAAAAATCATGGAAAAATGGAACTTTGGGAATTAATTTGGGAATTCATGGATTTAGGAATTTGGGATTTCAGGACCTTAGGAATTCGGGATTGTGGGATTTTGGGAATTTGGGAATTCAGGATGTTGGGATTTTGGGAATTTGGGAATTCAGGATGTTGGGGTTTAGGGAGTTGAGGATTTTGGGAATTTGGGAATTAATGAATTTGAGAATTCAGGAATTTGGGAATCCAGGAATTTGGGAATTCAGGATTTTGGGACTTTGGGAATTTGGGAATTCAGGATTTTGGGATTTTGGGACATTGGGAATACGGGATTTTGGGAATTTGGGAATTCAGGATTTTGGGATTTGGGATTTTGGGACATTGGGAATACGGGATTTTGGGAATTTGGGAATTCAGGATTTTGGGAATTCGTGATTTTGAGAATTCAGGACTTGGGGACATTGGGAATACGGGAATTTGGGAATTTGGGGTTTTGGGACTTTGGGAATTCAGGACGTCGGGGTTTTGGGAATTGAGGATTTGGGGAATTTGGGAATTCAGGAATTTGGGAATTCAGGATTTTGGGAATTCGGGATTTTGAGAATTCAGGACTTGGGGACATTGGGAATATGGGATTTTGGGAATTTGGGAATTTGAGATTTTGGGACTTTAGGAATTCAGGACGTTGGGGTTTTGGGAATTGAGGATTTGGGGAATTTGGGAATTGAGGATTTGGGGAATTTGGGAATCCAGGAATTTGGGAATTCGGGATCGGGGCCTGGCCCTCACTAGTGCCGTAATTCCAGGAGCTGCGCCTCGGCGTCGTAGGAGATCAGCAAACAGCGGCGGATGGAATTCAGATTGACCTGAGGAAAACCGGGAATGGGAAAATGGGAAAAATCCCCAAAATCCCCAAAATCCCCTTTGTCCTGTTCCCAAATCCCTTTTCCCTAATCCCAGATCCCAACATTTCCTCGATTATCCCTGGATAAATCCAGAAAATTCTGGATAAAATTCCAGGATAATTCCAAGATAATCCCCGAGCAATGCCCAAAAATAATTCCAGGATAATTCCCGAATAATTCCTGGAAAATTCCCAGCTATTTCCCAGGTAATTCTGGCTAAAATCCGGGATAAAATTCCCAGGTAATTCCCAGATAATTCTGGCTAAAATCCGGGATAACATTCCCAGGTAATTCCCAGATAATTCTGGCTAAAATCCGGGATAAAATTCCCAGATAAATTCCAGATAACCCCGAGCAATTCCTGAATAATCCCAGGATAATCCCAGGATAATTCCCAGATAACTCCAGCTAAAATTCCGGGACAATTCCCAGATAATCCCCGAATAAATCCCAAATAAATCCCAAATAAATCCCAAGCAATTCCCGTATAAATCCCGGACAATTCCCAAGCATTTCCCGGATAATTCCGGATAAGATCCCGGGATGTTGGCGCACCCTGTGGACGTTGAGGGCCGGGAACATCCCCTGGAACATCCCGGCCATCAGCTTCAGCTGCATCTGCGCCCGCGCCCCGAAATTGCCCAGCACCAGCAGCGGCGGGTGCAGGAACTGCTGCTCGTGCATGCGGTGCCTGCGCAGCGCCGAGACCACGTCCCGCACCAGGGAGTACTGGGAAAATGGGAAAAATGGGGGAAAATGGGGAAAAATTGGATTAAATCCTGAAAAAAATCCATTAAAATAAAAAAAAATCCCATCAAAATCCCATCAAATCCCATCAAATCCCCAGAACTGCTGCTCGTGCATGCGGTGCCTGCGCAGCGCCAAGACCACGTCCCGCACCAGGGAGTACTGGGAAAATGGGAAAAATGGGGGAAAATGGGGAAAAATGGGGGAAAATGGGGAAAAATTGGATTAAATCCTGAAAAAAATCCATTAAAATCAAAAAAAATCCCATAAAAATAGCCAAAATCCCATCAAAATCCCATCAAATCCCCAGAACTGCTGCTCGTGCATGCGGTGCCTGCGCAGCGCCGAGACCACGTCCCGCACCAGGGAGTACTGGGAAAATGGGGAAAAATGGGATTTAATCCCAAAAATATCCAGCAAAATAGCCAAAATCCCATCAAAGTCTCATCAAAATGCCATCAAAATCCAATCAAAATCCCATCAAAATCCAATCAAAATCCCATCAAATCCCCAGAACTGCTGCTCGTGCATGCGGTGCCCGCGCAGCGCCGAGACCACGTCCCGCACCAGGGAGTACTGGGAAAATGGGGAAAAATGGGGGAAAATGGGAAAAATTGGATTAAATCCTGAAAAAAATCCATTAAAATCAAAAAAAATCCCATCAAAATCCCATCAAATCCCATCAAATCCCCAGAACTGGTGCTCGTGCATGCGGTGCCTGCGCAGCACCGAGACCACGTCCCGCACCAGGGAATACTGGGAAAATGGGGAAAAATTGGATTTAATCCCAAAAATATCCAGCAAAATAGCCAAAATCCCATCAAAATCTCATCAAAATGCCATCAAAATCCAATCAAAATCCCATCAAAATCCCATCAAATCCCATCAAATGCCCAGAACTGCTGCTCGTGCATGCGGTGCCTGCGCAGCGCCGAGACCACGTCCCGCACCAGGGAATACTGGGAAAATGGGAAAAATGGGATTAAATCCTGAAAAATACCATGAAATTCCATAAAATCCCATAAAAATAGCCAAAATCCCATCAAAATCCCATCAAAATCCCATCAAAATCCCATAAAAATCCCAAAAATCCCAGCCCAGAACCCCATAAACCCCCCAGAATCTGCACAGAGCCTGCAGAGGGCTGAGAGCGCGTCCTGCTCCAGGGAGCGCTGGGAAAATGGGAAAAATGGGGAAAAATTGGGATTAAATCCTGAAAAAATCCACTAAAACCCATTAAAATCCCGTCAAAATCCCATCAAACCCCCCCAGGATCACGCCCGGAATTGCTGCTCCCGAAATTCCCGGAATTCCCGGACGCACCTGCAGCACTTTGAAGGTCAGGGTGGGACCCCCCGGCAGCCGGAAAATTTTCTGGGAAGGAGGAAAAGCTTCAGAGGTGGGAAAATCCCAGAAAAAGCCCATTAAAATCCAGGGAAAAATCCCATTAAAATCCTGGGAAAATCCCAGGAAAATCCAGGGAAAATCCCAGGAAAATCCCATTAAAATCCTGGGAAAATCCCCAAAAAAATCTGGGAGAATCCCAGGAAAATTCTGGGAAAAATCCCAGAAAAAACCATGAAAAATCCCAGGAAAATCCTGGATAAATCCTGAAAAAATCCAAGAATAATCCCAGAAAAATCCTGGGGAAATCCCAGAATAAACCCGAGTGAAATTCGATAAATCCTGGGAGGATCCCATAAAAATCCTGGGAAAATCCCAGGAAAATCCCAGAAAATTCTGAGAAAATCCCAGGAAAAATCCCATTGAAATCCTGGGAAAATCCCAGAAAAATCCCAGGAAAATCCCATTAAAATCCCAGGAAAATTCCGGGAAATCCCCAATTCCCGAAGCCCAGTCCCGGCCCCATCAGAGCGTTTACTTTGGGATCAATCACAGAATTTGGGATCAATCACGGAAATTCCTTCATCCCCTGGGGCCGGGAAGGGTTCGGGACCCCCCGGAATTCCCAGAATTCCCGGAATTCCCGGAGTTCTCACCAGGTTGATCCCGGTTTGGGATTTGCTCAGCACCAGGAACTGCGTGACCCCCAAGGGCCCGGCCACGGCCACCAGATCCCGCAGGGAATTGCTGCGGCGCACCTGGAAAACCCCAAAATCCTGATCCCAAAAATCCTGGGATCCCAAATTCCTGAATCCCCAAATTCCTGGAAGAGAAACCTCGAAATTCCTGGAAAAGATCCTGAAATTCCTGAGGGAATCCCTTGAATTCTAGAAAATCCCTGGGGGATCCCAAAATCCCTGATCCCAAAAATCCTGGGATCCCAAATCCCTGATCCCAAAATCCTGAGATCCCAAATTTCTGAATCCCAATAATCCTGGGATCCCAAATTCCCGAGATCCCAAGATTCCTGAGATCCCAAATTTCTGAATCCTAAATTCTTGAATCCTAAAATTCCTGAATCCCAAAAATCCTGGGATCCCAAATTCCTGACATCCCAAAATTCCTGAGATCCCAACATTCCTGAATCCCAATAATCCTGGGATCCAAAATTCCTGAGATCCCAACATTCCTGAGATCCCAAATTTCTGAATCCTAAATTCCTGAATCCTAAAATTCCTGAGATCCCAAAAATCCTGGGATCCCAAATTCCTGAATCCCAAAAATCCTGGGATCCCAAATTCCTGAATCCCAAAAATCCTGGCATCTCAAATTCCTGAGATCCCAAATTTCTGAATCCTAAAATTCCTGCAGTCCCAAAAATCCTGAATCCCAAAAATCCTGAGATCCCAAATTCCTGAATCCCAATAATCCTGGGATCTCAAATTCCTGAATCCCAAATCCCAATACCCAAATCCCAGCGATCCCAATATCCCAAAGATCCCAAATCCCCAATCCCAGGGATCCTAAATCCCAACATTCCAAATCCCACTGATCCCAAATCCCCAATCCCCAATCCCAGTGATCCCAAATCCCAGTGATCCCAAATCCCAGTGATCCTAAATCCCAACATCCCGAATCCCAGTGATCCCAAATCCCGAATCCCAGTGATCCCAAATCCCCATTCCCAGCATCCCAGTGATCCTAAATCCCAACATTCCAAATCCCACTGATCCCAATATCCCCATTCCCACTGATCCCAATATCCCCAATCCCAATATCCCCAATCCCAAATCCCAGTGATCCCAAATCCCCAATCCCAGCATCCCAGTGATCCTAAATCCCAACATTCCAAATCCCACTGATCCCAATATCCCCATTCCCACTGATCCCAATATCCCCAATCCCAATATCCCCAATCCCAAATCCCAGTGATCCCAAATCCCCAATCCCAGCATCCCAGTGATCCCAAATCCCAACACCCCGAATCCCAGTGATCCCAAATCCCCAATCCCAGCATCCCAGTGATCCCAAATCCCAGTGATCCTAAATCCCAACATTCCAAATCCCACTGATCCCAATATCCCCAATCCCAATGTCCCCAATCCCAGTGTCCCAGTGATCCCAAATCCCAGTGATCCCAAAGATCCTAAATCCCAATATCCCAAATCCCAATACCCAAATCCCACTGATCCCAAATCCCCAATCCCAATGTCCCCAGGTGTGTCCCAGGTGTGTCCCCAATGTCCCAGGTGTGTCCCAGGTGTGTCCAGCTGTCCCCAGGTGTGTCCCCAGGTGTCCCAGGTGTCCCAGGTGTCCCAGGTGTCCCAGGTGTGTCCCAGGTGTCCCCAGGTGTCCCAGGTGTGCCCACCTGCAGGTTCCTGGCCATGAAGGGCTCCAGGAGCCTCTGGAAGCCATTCCCAGTGTCCCCAATGTCCCAGGTGTGTCCAGGTGTGTCCCAGGTGTCCCCAGGTGTGTCCCCAATGTCCCAGGTGTGTCCCCAATGTCCCAGGTGTGTCCCCAATGTCCCCAGGTGTGTCCCAGGTGTGTCCAGGTGTCCCAGGTGTGTCCAGGTGTGTCCCAGGTGTGTCCAGGTGTCCCCAGGTGTCCCAGGTGTGTCCCAGGTGTCCCCAGGTGTGTCCCAGGTGTGTCCCAGGTGTCCCAGGTGTGCCCACCTGCAGGTTCCTGGCCATGAAGGGCTCCAGGAGCCTCTGGAGGCCATTCCCAGTGTCCCCAATGTCCCAGGTGTCCCAGGTGTGTCCCAGGTGTCCCCAGGTGTGTCCCAGGTGTTCCCAGGTGTGTCCCAGGTGTCCCCAGGTGTTCCCAGGTGTGTCCCAGGTGTCCCAGGTGTGTCCCAGGTGTGTCCCCAATGTCCCAGGTGTCCCAGGTGTGTCCCAGGTGTGTCCCAGGTGTCCCCAATGTCCCAGGTGTGTCCAGGTGTCCCAGGTGTCCCCAGGTGTCCCAGGTGTGTCCCAGGTGTGTCCCAGGTGTCCCAGGTGTGCCCACCTGCAGGTTCCTGGCCATGAAGGGCTCCAGGAGCCTCTGGAAGCCATTCCCAGTGTCCCCAATGTCCCAGGTGTCCCAGGTGTGTCCCCAATGTCCCCAGGTGTGTCCCAGGTGTCCCAGGTGTGCCCACCTGCAGGTTCCTGGCCATGAAGGGCTCCAGGAGCCTTTGGAGGCCATTCCCAGTGTCCCCAATGTCCCAGGTGTCCCCAGGTGTCCCAGGTGTGTCCCAGGTGTGTCCCCAATGTCCCAGGTGTGTCCCAGGTGTCCCAGGTGTCCCCAGGTGTCCCAGGTGTGTCCCGGTGTCCCCAGGTGTCCCCCAGGTGTGTCCCCAATGTCCCAGGTGTGTCCCCAATGTCCCAGGTGTGTCCCCAGGTGTGTCCCAGGTGTCCCAGGTGTCCCAGGTGTGCCCACCTGCAGGTTCCTGGCCATGAAGGCCTCCAGGAGCCTCTGGAGGCCATTCCCAGTGTCCCCAGTGTCCCAGGTGTGTCCCAGGTGTCCCCAGGTGTGTCCCAGGTGTGTCCCCAGGTGTGTTCCAGGTGTGTCCCAGGTGTGTCCCCAGGTGTGTCCCAGGTGTGTCCCAGGTGTCCCCAGGTGTCCCCAGGTGTGTCCCAGGTGTCCCAGGTGTGTCCCCAATGTCCCAGGTGTCCCAGGTGTGTCCCAGGTGTCCCCAATGTCCCAGGTGTGTCCCAGGTGTCCCCAATGTCCCAGGTGTGTCCCAGGTGTGTCCAGGTGTCCCCAGGTGTCCCAGGTGTGCCCACCTGCAGGTTCCTGGCCGTGAAGGGCTCCAGGATCCGTCGCAGGTCCCTGCAGAGGCCATTCCCAGTGTCCCCAATGTCCCAGGTGTGTCCCCAGGTGTGTCCCCAGGTGTCCCAGGTGTGTCCCCAGGTGTCCCAGGTGTATCCCAGGTGTGTCCCCAATGTCCCAGGTGTCCCCAGGTGTGTCCCAGGTGTGTCCCAGGTGTATCCCAGGTGTGTCCCCAATGTCCCAGGTGTCCCCAGGTGTCCCAGGTGTCCCCAGGTGTCCCAGGTGTGTCCCCAATGTCCCAGGTGTCCCCAGGTGTGTCCCAGGTGTCCCAGGTGTGTCCCAGGTGTGTCCCAGGTGTCCCAGGTGTGTCCAGGTGTCCCAGGTGTGTCCCAGGTGTGCCCATGTGTCCCAGGTGTCCCCGGTGTGTCCCAGGTGTCCCCAGGTGTGTCCCCAGGTGTGTCCCAGGTGTGTCCAGGTGTCCCAGGTATGTCCAGGTGTGTCCTAGGTGTGTCCCCAATGTCCCAGGTGTGTCCCAGGTGTCCCAGGTGTGCCCACCTGCAGGTTCCTGGCCATGAAGGCCTCCAGGAGCCTCTGGAAGCCATTCCCAGTGTCCCCAATGTCCCAGGTGTGTCCCCAGGTGTGTCCATGTGTCCCAGGTGTCCCCGGTGTGTCCCCAGGTGTGTCCCAGGTGTGTCCCAGGTGTGCCCCCAATGTCCCCAGGTGTGTCCCAGGTGTGTCCCAGGTGTCCCAGGTGTGTCCAGGTGTGTCCCCAATGTCCCAGGTGTGTCCCAGGTGTGTCCAGGTGTGTCCCCAATGTCCCAGGTGTGTCCCCAATGTCCCAGGTGTGTCCCAGGTGTGTCCAGGTGTCCCCAATGTCCCCAGGTGTCCCAGGTGTCCCCAGGTGTGTCCCAGGTGTCCCCAATGTCCCAGGTGTGTCCCAGGTGTGTCCCAGGTGTGTCCCCAATGTCCCAGGTGTGTCCCAGAGGTGTCCCAGGTGTGCCCACCTGCAGGTTCCTGGCCGTGAAGGGCTCCAGGATCTGCCGCAGGTCCCGGCAGAGGCCATTCCCAGTGTCCCCAGTGTCCCAGGTGTGTCCAGGTGTCCCCACGTGTATCCCAGGTGTCCCCAGGTGTGTCCCAGGTGTGTCCCCAATGTCCCAGGTGTCCCAGGTGTGTCCCAGGTGTGCCCACCTGCAGGTTCCTGGCCGTGAAGGGCTCCAGGAGCCTCCGGAGGCCATTCCCAGTGTCCCCAATGTCCCAGGTGTGTCCAGGTGTCCCAGGTGTCCCAGGTGTGTCCAGGTGTGTCCCCAATGTCCCAGGTGTGTCCCAGGTGTGTCCCAGGTGTCCCCCCAGGTGTCCCCAGGTGTGTCCCAGGTGTCCCCCCAGGTGTCCCCAGGTGTCCCAGGTGTCCCAGGTGTGCCCACCTGCAGGTTCCTGGCCGTGAAGGGCTCCAGGATCCGCCGCAGGTCCCGGCAGAGGCTCCGCAGGCTCCTCCCGGCGCGGCCGCGCGAGAACACGAACGAGTGAGGCACGGAGCCGAACTCCTGCTCCGAGCGCTGCCGCGCCTGCGCCCGCTGCTGCCGCTGGAAACGGCTCTGGGGGGAGAGAACACATCCCGAAAATTATCCCAAAAATTATCCCGAAACATCCCAAAAATTATCCCGAAAATTATCCCGGAAAATCCCGAAAATTATCCCGAAATCCCGGCCCCTGTGGCTGGGCACACGCAGGAGTGAGGCACGGAGAATTCCAGCTCCTGCACCCGCTGGAAACGGCTCTGGGGGGAGAGAAAACATCCCAAAACATCCCGAAAATTATCCCAAAAATTATCCCGAAAATTATCCCAAAAATTATCCCGGAAAATCCCGAAAATTATCCCGAAATCCCGGCCCCCGCGGCTGGGAACATGCAGGAGTGAGGCACGGAGAATTCCAGCTCCTGCACCCGCTGGAAACGGCTCTGGGGAGGGAAAAAACATCCAAAAATATCCCGAAATATCCCAAAACATCCCAAAATATCCCGAAAAATCTCAAATTATCCTGAAAAATCCCAAATTATCCCGAAAATTATCCCGAAATCCTGGCCCCCGCAGCTGGGCACACGCAGGAGTGAGGCACGGAGAATTCCAGCTCCTGCACCCGCTGGAAACGGCTCTGGGGACGGAAAAAACATCCCAAAATATCCCAAAATATCCCAAAAAATATCCTGAAATTATCCTAAATTATCCCAAAATATCCCAAAATATCCAAAAAATATCCTGAAATTATCCTAAAATTTCCTAAATTATCCCAAAATATCCCAAAATTTCCAAAAAAATCCTGAAATGATCCTAAATTATCCTGAAATATCCCAAAATATCCAAAAATTATCCTAAAATTTCCAAAAATATCCTGAAATTATCCTAAATTATCCCAAAATATCCCAAAATTTCCAAAAACATCCTCAAATTATCCTAGAATTTCCTAAAATATCCCAAAATATCCCAAAATTCCCAAAAATTATCCTAAATTATCCCAAAATATCCCAAAATTCCCAAAAAAATCCTGAAATTATCCTAAATTATCCCAAAATATCCCAAAATTTCCAAAAAATATCCTGAAATTATCCTAAATTATCCCAAAATATCCCAAAATTTCCAAAAATATCCTCAAATTATCCTAAAATTTCCTAAAATATCCCAAAATATCCCAAAATTTCCAAAAATTATCCTGAAATATCCCAAAATATCCTGAATTATCCCAAATTAACCGCAAATATCCCGAAATATCCCGAAATTTGGGAATTCTGATCCCGAATTTCCACCGGGGACCCCAAAATCCCAAAATTTTGGGAATTTTTCCCCCGTGAATTCCCAAATTTTGGGAATTTTCCCCCCCCGTTAATTCCAAATTTTGGGAATTTTTCCCCCGTGAATTCCCAAATTTTGGGAATTTTCCCCCCCGTTAATTCCCAAATTTTGGGAATTCTTCCCCTCACGATTCCCAAATTTTGGGAATTTTCCCCACGTTAATTCCCAAATTTCGGGAATTTTTTCCCTCCTTTAATTCCCAAATTTCGGGAATTTTCCCCCCCGTTAATTCCCAAATCCCATTCATTCCCAAATTTTGGGAATTTTCCCCCCCCGTGAATTCCCAAATTTCGGGAATTTTCCCACGTTAATTCCCAAATTTTGGGAATTTTCCCCCCAGTTAATTCCCAATTTTTGGGAATTTTCCCCCCCGTTAATTCCAAATTTTGGGAATTCCCCCCCCCCCCGTTAATTCCCAAATTTCGGGAATTTTTCCCTCCTTTAATTCCCAAATTTTAGGAATTTTCCCCCCCGTTAATTCCCAAATTTCGGGAATTTCCCCCGTTAATTCCCAAATTTTGGGAATTTTTCCCCCCGTTAATTCCCAAATTTTGGGAATTTTCCCCCCCATTAATTCCCAAATTTTGGGAATTTTTCCCTCCTTTAATTCCCAAATTTTGGGAATTTTTTCCCCTCACGATTCCCAAATTTTGGGATTTCCCCCCCCCGTGAATTCCCAAATTTTGGGAATTTCCCCCCCCCCCCGTTAATTCCCAAATTTTGGGAATTTTTCCCTCCTTTAATTCCCAAATTTTGGGAATTTTCCCCCATTAATTCCCAAATTTCGGGAATTTTCCCCCACGTTAATTCCCAAATTTTGGGAATTTTTCCCTCCGTTAATTCCCAAATTTCGGGAATTTTTCCCTCCTTTAATTCCCAAATTTTAGGAATTTTCCCCCTGTTAATTCCCAAATTTCGGGAATTTTCCCCCCCCCAGTTAATTCCCAATTTTTGGGAATTTTCCCCCCCCGTTAATTCCCAAATTTTGGGAATTTTCTCCCCCGTTAATTCCCAAATTTCGGGAATTTTTCCCCACGTTAATTCCCAAATTTCGGGAATTTTCCCCCCGTTAATTCTCAAATTTCGGGAATTTTTCCCCTCCTTTAATTCCCAAATTTTGGGAATTTTTCCCTCCTTTAATTCCCAAATTTCGGGAATTTTCTCCCCACGTTAATTCCCAAATTTTGGAATTTTTCCCCTCCGTTAATTCCCAAATTTTGGGAATTTCCTCCCCCCCGTTAATTCCCAAATTTTGGGAATTTTTCCCCCCGTTAATTCCCAAATTTTGGGAATTTTTCCCCCCCATTAATTCCCAAATTTCGGGAATTTTTTCCCCCGTGAATTCCCAAATTTCGGGAATTTTGCCCCCCCGTGAATTCCCAATTTTTGGGAATTTTCCCCCCCCGTGAATTCCCAAATTTTGGGAATTTCTCCCCCGTTAATTCCCAAATTTCGGGAATTTTCCCCCCGTTAATTCCCAAATTTCGGGAATTTTTTCCCCCGTTAATTCCTAAATTTTGGGAATTTTTCCCCTCTCACGATTCCCCAAATTTTGGGAATTTTTTTCCCCGTTAATTCCAAATTTTGGGATTTTTTCCCTGCATTAATACCCAAATTTTGGGAATTTTTCCCCCCCGTTAATTCCCAAATTTCGGGAATTTTTCCCCTCCTTTAATTCCCAAATTTCGGGATTTTTTCCCCTGCATTAATTCCCAAATTTTGGGAATTTTCCCCCTCCCGATTCCCCCAAATTCGGGCATCCCGAGCCCCTCCCGCCGCTTTTCTCCCCCCTCGCGCTCCCGCCCGCCATTCCCGACCGGCCGCCGCTCCCCCCCCGCGCTCCCCATCCCGGTTTTTTCCCCCGGTTTTTCCCCGTTTTTTCCCGGTTTTTTTCCCGGTTTTTTCCCGGTTTTTTTCCCGGTTTTTTCCCGGTTTTTTCCCCCGACCTTCCCGGGCCGCCCCATCCCGGCGCCGCCGCGTGGCCTCCCGCTACTTCCGGTGTCCCCCCCAGCGCCTCCCGGTCACTTCCGGTGCGCCACTTCCGCTCGCTTCCGGGTGTCAAGTGTTTCCCCAACTTGAGTTCCGCTGGTCTTTGACCCCAAAATCCCCCCAAAAAAATCCCAAAAAAAATCCGAAAAAACCCCAAAAAATCCCAAAAAAATCCCAAAAATCCCAAAAAATCCACCCCCACCCCGGGATCCCAAAACCCCCGGCGCGGCAGCGAACGACAGGGAGCGGCTGTGGGAGGAGTTCTGGGTTTACTGGAGAACCCCGAAGACCTCACAGGTGTGGAGGAGACCCCCCCAAAATTCCCCCAAAATTCTCCCCAAAATCCAGCAAATTCCCCCCAAAATCCCCGCAAAATTCCCCCAAAATTCCCCAAATTCCCCCAAAATTCACAAATTCCCCCCAAAATCCACAAGAAATGCCCAAGATCCCCAGAATTTCCCCCAAATCCCCCTCAAAAGTCCCCAAAATCCCCCCCAAATCCCCCAGATTTCGCCCCAAATCCCCCCCCAGGACCCCGAAATTTTGGGGGTTCCTCAGACGGGGGTGACTCAAGCACACCTGAGCACCCCCAAACTCCCCAAAACCTCCAAAATCACCCCTAAAATCCCCCTAAAATCCCCTAAACCCCCCCAAAATCCCGATTTCGCCCCCAAAACCGCCCCATTTTCGCCTTACGAACCCCCCAGGATCCCCTAAAATGCCAAAATTTCGGGGCCCCTCGGACGGGGGTGACTCAAGCCCACCTGAGCACCCCCAAACCCCCAAAATCACCCCTAAAATCCCCCTAAAATCCCCTAAAATCCCCCAAAACCCCCAAAATCCCCCAATTTCGCCCCCAAAACCGCCCCCGATTTCGCCCCCAAATCCCCCCAGGACCCCCCAGGACCCCGAATCTTGGGGGTTCCTCAGACGGGGGCGACTCAAGCACACCTGAGCACCCCCAAATTCCCCAAAAACCCCCCAAAATCAACCCTAAAATCCCCCCAAAATCCTCCCCAAATCCCCCCAAAATCCCCAATTTCGCCCCCAAAACTGCCCCATTTTCGCCTTAACGGCCCCCCAGGACCCCCTAAAATGCCAAAAATTTCGGGGGTCCCTCGGACGGGGGTGACTCAAGCCCACCTGAGCACCCCCAAACTCCCCAAAACCCCCCCCAAAATCACCCCTAAAATCCCCAAAAAATCCCCTAAAACCCCCCCAAAATCCCCGATTTTGCCCCCAAAACCGCCCCGATTTCGCCCCAAATCCCCCCAGGACCCCCCCAAAACCCCGAAATTTGGGGGTTCCTCAGACGGGGGTGACTCAAACACACCTGAACACCCCCAAACTCCCCAAAACCCCCCCAAAATCACCCCTAAAATCCTCCCAAAACCCCCAAAATCCCCAATTTCGCCCCGAAAAAACCGCCCCCGATTTCGCCCCAAATCCCCCCAGGACCCTCCAGGTCCCCGAAATTTCGGGGGTTCCTCAGACGGGGGTGACTCAAACACACCTGAGCACCCCCCAAACTCCCCAAAACCCCCCAAATCAACCCTAAAATCCCCCAAAATCCTCCCCAAATCCCCCCAAAAATCCCCAATTTCACCCCCAAATCCCCCAGATTTCGCCCCAAATCCCCCCCAGGACCCCCGAAATTTCGGGGGTTCCTCAGACGGGGGTGACTCAAACACACCTGAACACCCCCAAACTCCCCAAAACCCCCCAAAATCCACCCCTAAAATCCTCCCAAAACCCCCAAAATCCCCAATTTCGCCCCTAAAAACCGCCCCAATTTCGCCCCAAATCCCCCCAGGACCCCCCAGAACCCCGAAATTTCGGGGTCCCTCAGACGGGGGCGACGCGGCGGCGGCAGCAGCGGCAGGTGAGGGCAGCGGAGAGCAGCGCCAGGCTGAGGTGGAAGAGGGGGTCCCAGGTCGAAGAGGAGGCGGTGGAAGGCGCGGACCCCCAAATCCCCCGCGGGGGTCGGCGAAGCGCAGCGCCAGCAGCGGCGAGTAGAGCGCGTTGGTGGGGGTCCGGAACGGGGGGCGAGGGGCGCCGATCACCGCCACGATGGCCTGGGGGACACGGGAGAGACGGCCCGAAAGGGTTAAAAAAAATATATATATATATCCTGGGGAAATGTAAAAAAAAAAAAAAAAATCCCCAAAAAAATTCAAAAAAAATCCCCAAAATGAGCCCTGACCAAATGGGGGAAATCGGGAAAAAGCGGAAAAAATTAAAAAAAAAAAAAAAAAAAAAAAATCTCCAAAACGATCCCCGCCAAAATGGGGGAAATCGGGAAAAAAGCGGAAAAAAAGCGGAAAAAAAGCGGAAAAAAAAAGTGGAAAAAAGAGAAAAAAAAAGCAAAAAAAAACCCCAAAAAAATCCCCAAAACAATCCCCCCCAAAAAATGGGGGAAATTGGGAAAAAAGCGGAAAAAATTAAAAAAAAAAAAAACAAAAAAAATCTCCAAAACGATCCCCGCCAAAATGGGGGGAAATTGGGAAAAAAGCGGAAAAAAAGTGGAAAAAAAGAGAAAAAGAAGCGAAAAAAAAGCGGAAAAAAAGCGAAAAAAAAAGCAAAAAAAAAACCCCAAAAAAATCCCCAAAACGATCCCCTGCCAAAAATGGGGGAAATCGGGAAAAAAGCGGAAAAAGAAAGCGAAAAAGGAGCGAAAAAAAATCGAAAGGATTAAAAAAAAAAAAAAAAAAAAAAAATCCCCAAAACAATCCCCCCCAAAAAATGGGGGAAATCGAAAAAAAAGCAAAAAAAAAAATTGAAAAAAGAGCAAAAAAAAAAAAGGAAAAAAAAAACCCATAAAAATTCCCTAAAAAATCCCCCCAAAAATCCCCAAAATTTTGGCATAAAAAATGCCGAAAATCCCTAAAAATCCCAAAAAAAAATCGCCAAAAAATCCCAAAAAATCCCCAAAAATCCCCCAAAAATTCTGGGCCGTCACCTTTGCCACGTGGCGGCGGGCTCTGGCCGAAGGTGCGGAACACCTGGCGGCTGGCGGGCAGGAAATGCTCAAAAATCACCATAAAAACCCCAAAAATCACCGTAAAAAAACCCCAAAAAAAATCCCAAAATTCCCAAAAATCCCCAAAAATCACCATAAAAATCCACAAAAAAAATCCCCAAAAATCCCCAAAAATCGCCATAAAAATGCGAAAAAATCCCCGTAAAAATCCCAAAAATATCCCCAAAAATTGCCATAAAAACCCCAAAAAAACCCAAAAAATCCCAAAAAAATCCCAAAAAATCCCCAAAAATCCACAAAACCCCGAATTTCACCTGTGCCACGTGGCGCGGGCTCTGGCCGAAGGTGCGGAACACCTGGCGGCTGGCGGGCAGGAAATGCCCAAAAATCCCCATAAAACCCCAAAAATCCCCGTAAAAACCCCAAAAATCACCGTAAAAACCCCAAAAAAATCCCCAAAATTCCCAAAAATCCCAAAAATCACCCATAAAAAATCCCCATAAAATGCCAAAAAATCCCAATAAATCCCCAAAAATCGCCATAAAAATGCGAAACATCCCCATAAAAATCCCAAATAAATCCCCAAAAATTGCCATAAAAACCCCAAAAAATCCCAAAAAAAATCCCAAAAAATCCCAAAAAAATCCCCAAAAGCCCGAATTTCACCTGTGCCACGTGGCGCGGGCTCTGGCCGAAGGTGCGGAACACCTGGCGGCTGGCGGGCAGGAAATGCTCAAAGATCCCCATAAAAGCCCAAAAAATCACCATAAAAACCCCAAAAAATCACCGTAAAAACCCCAAAAAAAATCCCAGAAAACCCCAAAAATCCCAAAAATCACCGTAAAAATCCCCATAAAATGCCAAAAAAATCCCAATAAATCCCCAAAAATCGCCATAAAAATGCGAAAAATCCCCATAAAAATCCCAAAAATATCCCCAAAAATCGCCATAAAAACCCCAAAAATCCCCAAAAAAATCCCAAAAAAATCCCAAAAAATTCCCAAAAATCCCAAAAGCCCGAATTTCACCTGTGCCACGTGGCGCGGGCTCTGGCCGAAGGTGCGGAACACCTGGCGGCTGGCGGGCAGGAAATGCTCAAAGATCCCCATAAAAACCCCAAAAATCCCCGTAAAAACCCCAAAAAATCAGCGTAAAAACCCCAAAAAATCCCAAAATTCCCAAAAATCCCAAAAAATCCCAAAAAATCCCAAAAATCAGCGTAAAAATCCCCATAAAATGCCAATAATCACCAAAAAAAATCCCAAAAAATCCCAAAAAATCCCCAAAAAATCCCCAAAAATCACCATAAAAACCCCAAAAAAACCCCAAAAAATCCCAAAAAAATCCCAAAAAAATCCCAAAAAATCCCCAAAAATTCTGGAACATCACCTGTGCCACGTGGCGCGGGCTCTGGCCGAAGGTGCGGAACACCTGGCGGCTGGCGGGCAGGTAATGCTCAAAGAAACCCCAAAAAAACCCCAAAAATCACTGTAAAAACCCCAAACATCACCATAAATCCCCAAAAAAATCCCCGTAAAAACCCCAAAAAAATCCCAAAATTCCCAAAAATCCCAAAAATCACCATAAAAATCCCCATAAAATGCCAATAATCACCAAAAAAATCCCAAAAAATCCCAAAAAATCCCCAAAAAATCCCCAAATATCCCCAAAAAATCCCCAAAAATCGCCATAAAAACCCCAAAAAATCCCCAAAAAAACCCCAAAAAACCCCAAAAAATCCCCAAAAAATCCCTGTAAAAATCCCAAAAAATCCCAAAAAAATCCCAAAAAATCCCCAAAAATTCCGGAACATCACCTTTGCCACGTGGCGCGGGCTCTGGCCGAAGGTGCGGAACACCTGGCGGCTGGCGGGCAGGAAATCCCCCAAAAATCCCCGTAAAAACCCCAAAAATCACCGTAAAAACCCCAAAAATCCCCATAAGAACCCCAAAAATCCCCATAAAAACCCCAAAAAAATCACCGTAAAAACCCCAAAAAAATCCCAAAATTCCCAAAAATCCCAAAAATCACCATAAAAATCCCCATAAAATGCCAAAAAATCCAAAAAAATCCCCAAAAATCACCATAAAACTCCCAAAAAATCCCCAAAAATCCCCATAAAAATCACCATAAAAACCCCAAAAAAACCCCAAAAAACCCAAAAAATCCCAAAAAAAATCCCAAAAAATCCCCAAACATCCCAAAAAAATTCCAGACCGTCACCTGTGCCACGTCCTGCGGGCTCTGGCCGAAGGTGCGGAACACCTGGCGGCTGGCGGGCAGGTAAACCTCGCGGAAGTAGCGCAGCGTCTCCGCGTCGGCGCCGGGAAATTCCGATTTTTTCCGCCTCCTCCAGCAGCTTCCGCTCGAAGTCCGTGTTCACCGGGCCCGGCTCCACCAGCGACACGCTGCGGCCGCGGCGTTTGGGGATTTTGGGGGATTTTTTAGGATTTTTTGGGATTTTTTGGGGATTTTTTGGGGATTTTTTGGGATTTTTTGGGATTTTTGGGGATTTTTTGGGCATTAAATAGGGTTTGTATAAGGACTTTTGGGTCGTTTATGGCAATTTTTGGGATTTTTTAAGGATTTTTTGGGGAGCTTTTGGGGATTTTTTGGGATTTTTTGGGATTTTTTGGGATTTTTTGGGATTTTTTTGGGGATTTTTGGGGGATTTTTTGGGAATTTTTGGGATTTTTTTGGGGATTTTTTGGGCATTAAATAGGGTTTGTATAAGGACTTTTGGGTCGTTTATGGCAATTTTTGGGATTTTTTTTAGGATTTTTTGGGGAGTTTTTGGGATATTTTGGGAATTTATGGGATTTTTGGGGAATTTTTTGGGGATTTTTGGGATTTTTTTGAGGTTTTTTGGGTTTATATGGCAATTTTTTGGGGATTTTTTGGGGATTTTTTGGGCATTAAATAGGGTTTGTATAAGGACTTTTGGGTCGTTTATGACAATTTTTGGGATTTTTTTAGGATTTTTTTGGGGATTTTTTGGGTTTTTGTGGTTTTTTTTGGGGACATTTGTGAAGATTTTGGGATTTTTGGGGGGATTTTCAGGAAATTCCGATTTTTCTCCCGCCTCCTCCAGCAGCTTCCGCTCGAAGTCCGTGTTCACCGGGCCCGGCTCCACCAGCGACACGCTGCGGCCGCGGCGTTTGGGGATTTTGGGGATTTTTGGGGATTTTTTGGGATTTTTGGGGATTTTTGGGGGATTTTTTGGGAATTTTTGGGATTTTTTTGGGGATTTTTTGGGCATTAAATAGGGTTTGTATAAGGACTTTTGGGTCGTTTATGGCAATTTTTGGGATTTTTTAAGGATTTTTTGGGGAGCTTTTGGGGATTTTTTGGGATTTTTTGGGATTTTTTGGGATTTTTTGGGATTTTTTTGGGGATTTTTGGGGGATTTTTTGGGAATTTTTGGGATTTTTTTGGGGATTTTTTGGGCATTAAATAGGGTTTGTATAAGGACTTTTGGGTCGTTTATGGCAATTTTTGGGATTTTTTTTAGGATTTTTTGGGGAGTTTTTGGGATATTTTGGGAATTTATGGGATTTTTGGGGAATTTTTTGGGGATTTTTGGGATTTTTTTGAGGTTTTTTGGGTTTATATGGCAATTTTTTGGGGATTTTTTGGGGATTTTTTGGGCATTAAATAGGGTTTGTATAAGGACTTTTGGGTCGTTTATGACAATTTTTGGGATTTTTTTAGGATTTTTTTGGGGATTTTTTGGGTTTTTGTGGTTTTTTTGGGGACATTTGTGAAGATTTTGGGATTTTTGGGGGGATTTTCAGGAAATTCCGATTTTTCCGCCTCCTCCAGCAGCTTCCGCTCGAAGTCCGTGTTCACCGGGCCCGGCTCCACCAGCGACACGCTGCGGCCCGCGGCGTTTGGGGATTTTTTGGGATTTTTTGGGGATTTTTGGGATTTTTGGGGATTTTTTGGGGATTTTTGGGATTTTTTGGGATTTTTGGGGGATTTTTTTTGGGCGTTTAATAGGGTTTGTATAAGGACTTTTGGGTCGTTTATGGCAATTTTTGGGATTTTTTTTAGGATTTTTTGGGGAGTTTTTGGGATTTTTTGGGGAGTTTTTGGGAATTTATGGGATTTTTAGGGGATTTTTTGGGTTTTTATGGCAATTTTTTGGGGATTTTTTGGGGATTTTTTGGGCATTAAATAGGGTTTGTATAAGGACTTTTGGGTCGTTTATGGCAATTTTTGGGATTTTTTTTAGGCGTTTTTGGGGAGTTTTTGGGATTTTTTGGGGAGTTTTTGGGAATTTGTGGGATTTTTGGGGATTTTTTGGGGATTTTTGGGACTTTTTTGGGGTTTTTTGGGTTTTTATGGCAATTTTTTGGGGATTTTTTGGGGATTTTTTTGGGCGTTTAATAGGGTTTGTATAAGGGACTTTTGGGTCGTTTACGGCAATTTTTGGGATTTTTTTAGGATTTTTTTGGGGAGTTTTTGGGATTTTTTGGGAATTTATGGATTTTTGGGGATTTTTTGGGGATTTTTGGGGATTTTTTTGGGGATTTTTTTGG